>NC_057805.1:287558798-287568433 GCF_018294505.1 Triticum aestivum
GGCGGTGGACGTTGTCCGGCGCGGGCGGACGCGTCCAGCGGCGCGGTGGGAAAATTTTAGGGTTCCGACTGCAGTTGCGTTTTTCAGGATGCCCACATATAAATAGGTAGAGGGAGCTAGGAGACTCCAAATGAGGTGCGGTTTTCGCCCACACGATCGTGATCGAACGACCTAGAGCATGGAAGAGAGTTTGATGAGTTTTGGGCTGGTTTTAGAGGGGGTTTTTGCTGGACACTCAAATGGACTTTGCGGAAGCCCGGTTAACCGTTGGAGTACCAAACGACCTCCGAATGGAACGAAACTTGACTAGTGGTTTCCGGGTGGTATATTAAGACCACTTGACAAGCCTCGGTCCATTCCGAGAAAGTTTGACACACGCACACGAAAGAAAACAAGAGGGGTGCACCGGAGGAGATAGGAGCGCCGGATTGGAAAACGGACAACGGGGAAAATGCTCGGATGCATGAGACGAACACGTATGCGAATGCAATGCACATGATGACATGATATGAAAATGCATGACATGACAAAATACAAAACGAAAAACAAAACCCGACAACGGAGGGAAAATCTTATCACATAGCCGGAAATGGCAAGAGTCGGAGTTACAAATATGGCAAGTTACATGCGGGGTGTTAGAACACTCCACCACTACGAGAGGATCTCGTCCCGAGATCTAGGACTGAAAGAACTCCGGATATTCGGAACGGAGATGGTCCTCGCATTCCCAGGTGGCTTCCCGGTCGGAATGGTGCGACCACTTCACTTTCAGAAATTTGATAGACTTGTTGCGAGTCTTGCGCTCAGTTTCTTCAAGAATAGCAACTGGGTGCTCATGATAAGACAAATCTTCTTGGAGGTCAATCTCCTCGAAGTTGATAGTGCGCTCAGGCGTCTTGAAGCACTTGCGGAGCTGTGACACGTGGAACACATCGTGCACGTTCGCGAAGTTGGAAGGAAGCTCAAGTTGATGGCGAGGTCGCCTCTTTTACCAATGATCTTGAAAGGACCCACGTATCTAGGGGCAAGCTTCCCTTTGATACCGAAGCGACGAGTGCCTTTCATTGGAGAGACGCGGAGGTAGACATGGTCTCCGATCTCGAAAGCCAAATCACGATGCTTACTATCATAGTAGCTCCTCTGGCGCGATTGCGCAGCTTTGAGATTATCACGGATGACTTTACACATTTCTTCGGCTTTAGTGATTAAGTCATTGCCAAGAAGTTGGCGTTCACCAGTCTCTGACCAATTGAGAGGAGTACGGCACTTTCTGCCATAGAGAATCTCGAATGGGGCCTTGCCTGAACTCGCTTGGAAGCTGTTGTTGTAGGAGAATTCAGCATATGGAAGACAGTCTTCCCATTTCATGCCAAAGGAAATGACACAAGCCCTGAGCATATCTTCAAGAATTTGATTGACTCGCTCGACTTGGCCACTAGTTTGAGGATGGAAAGCTGTGCTGAAGCGAATATTAGTGCCCATGGCCTTCTGGAAGGAGTCCCAGAACTTAGAGGTGAAGATGCTTCCACGATCTGAAGAAATCAATTGTGGAATGCCGTGCAAGGAGACAACTCTGGAGGTGTACAGCTCTGCCAGCTGTGCTGCTGTGATGGATTCTTTGATTGGAAGGAAATGAGCCACTTTAGAGAGCTTGTCGATGACAACGAAGATAGCATCATTTCCGCGCTTGGACTTGGGAAATCCAGTCACGAAGTCCATTTCGATATGGTCAAACTTCCATTCTGGGATAGCAAGAGGTTGGAGGAGACCAGCTAGTCGTTGGTGTTCTGCTTTCACTCTTCGGCAGACATCACATTCGTTCACGAATTGAGCAATCTCTCGCTTCATTCGAGTCCACCAATACGACTGCTTGAGGTCATGATACATCTTCGTACTTCCAGGATGAATGGAAAGGAGGGAATTGTGCGCCTCGTTCATTATGACTTTCCTTAGATCACCTTTAGGAACCACAATCCGCTCCTCGAAGAACAAAGTGTCTCTGTCATCAATGCGATAGCACTTGTATTTGGAAAGACCCTTGTCGATACCACGTTTCACCTTCTTCACCATGGCATCAAGGAGTTGTGCCTCACGAATTTGATCTTCCAAAGTAGGAGAGACTATGAGGTTGGCAAGAAAGCCGTGAGGAACAACTTGGAGATTTAGCTTGCGGAAAGCTTCACAAAGATCCGGTTGGAAAGGCTTGAGAATTAAGCTGTTGCAATAAGCCTTCCTGCTTAAAGCATCTGCAATGACATTGGCCTTGCCTGGAGTATATTCGATACTCGGATTGTACTCTTGAATCATTTCGACCCATCGAGTCTGCCTGAGGTTGAGGTTGGGCTGAGTGAAGATATACTTGAGACTCTTGTGATCAGTGAAAATGTCCACTTGTCTTCCCAACAAGAGATGTCTCCACGTAATCAATGCATGGACAACTGCCGCCAACTCAAGATCGTGAGTGGGGTAGTTCTTCTCGTTGGGCTTCAACTGACGAGAGGTATAGGCCACAACTTTCTTCTCTTGCATGAACACAGCACCGAGACCTTGGAGAGAAGCATCACAGAAAACTTCATACGGCTTGGATTCATCAGGAGGAGTCAAGACAGGAGCTGTGACTAGTTTCTGTTTGAGAGTGTTGAAAGCAACGTCACACTCAGGAGACCAGACATACTTCACATGCTTCTGTAGGAGGTTGGAAAGAGGTTTTGCAATCTTGGAGAAATTCTCAACGAATCTTCGGCAATAGCTTGCAAGACCCAGAAAACTGCGGAGCTGTTTGACATTTTGAGGAGGTTCCCAATCCAGAACTGCGGACACCTTCTCAGGGTTAACAGCGATGCCCTTGGCAGAGATGATGTGACCAAGGAAAAGAACTTCATCGAGCCAAAACTCACATTTGGAGAACTTCACATAGAATTGATACTCTCTGAGCTTGTCGAGCACCAATCGCAAATGTTTGGCATGATCCTGCTTATTCTTGGAGAAGACCAAGATATCATCGAGATACACCAGAATGAATTCATTGGTATAGGGGTTGAAGATGAAATTCATCATCCGAGAGAACACTGGAGGAGCATTGACAAGGCCGAAAGACACGACAGTATATTCATAAGAACCAAAGCTTGTTCTGAATGTTGTCTTGGGAATATCTTCTTCACGAATGCGAATCTGATGATAACCCATACGAAGGTCAAGCTTCGAGAAAACTTTAGCACCTTTGAGTTGCTCAAATAGCTCATTGATGTTGGGGAGTGGGTACTTGTTCTTGATAGTCTTCTTGTTCAATGGACGGTAGTCGACACAAAGTCGGTCCGTGCCATCCTTCTTCTTGACAAAAAGAACACCACAACCCCATGGAGAAGAACTCGGTCTGATCAAACCCAGACGCTCTTGTTCATCGAGCTGTTTCTTCAATTCCTTTAGCTCGTTAGGTCCAAGCTTGTATGGACGCTTGCAAACGGGTTCAGTGCCAGGCTCTAGTTCGATAACGAACTCAACTGGCCGATGAGGAGGCATACCCGGAAGCTCTTCTGGAAAGACATCTTGATACTCACAAACGACAGGAATTTGAGAGATGGCATACAATTCGCCCTTCTCATTGAGAGAGAAAAACCGAATGGTTTCGTCACGAGCGGCAAAAATAATCACATCCTCAGAAGAGTGTGTCAATTGAATTTCCCTGGCAGGACAATCAAGTTGAGCCTTGTGCTTAGAAAGCCAGTCCATCCCAAGAATTAGATCAATATCCGAGTCACCAAGAACAATTGGAGAAGACTGGAATTTGTAGTCGCCCATCTTGATGGAAACATCGGGAGCAACCAAACTAGAAGACAAAAGCTTACCCGGAGAAACAACTTGCATAACTTTGGATAAAATCTCTGTGTCAACATTGTGCTTTGATGCAAATGGGTCTGACAAGAAAGAATGCGATGCACCAGTATCAAAAAGAACTTTTGCAGGAATATCATTAACTGAGAGATTACCCATTATCACATCAGTAGATTCCTCCGCTTGAGTTGCATTCATCATGTTCACCTTTGCAGACTTTGGATTATGCTTGACCACTGCATTGCTGGAAGATCTGACAGGAGGAGGAGGAAGACGCCTCTGGTTGAAGCACTTGTTAGCATAGTGACCTTTCTGCTGACATTTGTTGCAAGTCACCTCTGAGAGTGGACGGTGATAAGGAGCATTGGACTTTGGAGCTTGATTCTGAGACTTGTTCTGATAGCCAGAGTTGGAAGAGTTTGAAGAACCATGGCCACCTTTGTTCTTCTGCTGGTAAGGCTGACGAAACGGAGGAGGAGGAGGCAACCCGAACTTCTGTTGCTTAGCTGTCACAAGTGAGGAAGAAGAAGACTGAACTGCGTCTCTAACTCTCTTCTTAGACGCCTCACACTTGAGCTGAGCAGCCTCTTGCTTCAGTGCCATATTGTAGAATTGATCAAACTGAGTAGGCTCAACAAGAACGAGAGCTAACTGCAGATCCTCTTTAAGGCCACCTCTGAAGTGATAGATCATACTCTTCTCATCAGGAACGTCTTATTTAGCGAAGCGAGCAAGTTTCTGAAACTGAATGTTGTATTGATACACAGACATGTTTCCTTGCTTGAGATTGCGGAACTCCTCACGCTTGCTCTCAACAACACTTTGTGGAATGTAGTGCGCTTTGAAGTCCCGACAGAAGTCAGTCCAAGTGATCACACGACCTCCTCTGGAATCTTTGTATTGCTGAAACCAATCAGCAGCTTGGTCCTTGAGCTGGAAAGAAGCGAACTTGACATAGTCCTCAGGCCTGGCATTGCTACATTCAAAATGCTTGTTGATGTCCACGAGCCAATCATCGGCATCCGTGGCCTCGGCACAGTAGCTGAAAGACTTGGGCTGATTTGCGAGAAACTGGTTGAGAGTGGCAAAGTGAAACTGATTGTTGCCTTGACCTTGATTGCCTTGATTGCCTTGCCCTTGAGTACGTTCTTGCAAGAGTTGCAGAATCATCTGAGCATTGGCGTTGGTGGCTGCCATGATTGCTTGCCATGCCTCCGGAGGTGGAGGTGGTGGCGGAGGGTTCGCTTGACTCCCTTCATTGTGATCCGGATTCTGACGCGTTGGCGGAGCCATCCTGAAGAGGGTGAAATCCGTTAGCATCTTGATAGACAAATAGATAAGTAGAATCAACGGATAGAAATTGCAACATATAGTCTTCACAATAAACATTCAAATGAAGATGAATGAATGAATTCCGTAGTAAATCATCACACTTCCATAAGTTGAGAAGCCACTTGAAAAAGATATGGAATGGACATATGAATTCGAAGCAACTCGAATACCACAATACAAAATAAAACAAAGTATTGGCTTGCAGAATAAGCCGGAACAAACATATGATAGATATTTCGTCCGAAGTTTTCGTGGTGGGGCCCACACGGGCTCAATCGTACAGCACCATCATGTACAAGGCTGTGCACATGACATACGAAGCGTCCCCGAGTCGTCAAAGCCATGGACTCTTTAAGACACAATGAGACCACTGTAAAATCAACCGTATACAGGCGGACCACTAGACGTCGAACCCCAATCTCATATCATGCATCTGTCGGAAAGAAATCCTAAGGCTACTTGAATTCCCACTTATAAACTCCCGAAACTTTTTGGTTATGCAATCTGGTGTAGGGGATACATGGGACACAAATATATATCACCCAAACTAGCAATCCCTAGATCCAGCTGTATCCATCCGTCAACACATAACCAAGAAACCTTCGGAAATCGTTTACCTCAACCTTCGAAAAACATCCGTAATACAAGTTATGGCAATTTTCCCGAACTCCCGCCCCAGTACTGGGTGGCGTCGAGGTGATCTCACCAACAACTGCATAAAAGAGATTTCGATGTCGGCGAAACTCAGGTATTCCAGAACTGCAACGATAAAATTGTGACGACAACACCTCGGAGCTCAACTCCCCGGGACACTGCCACAACCCCTAAATGACAGGAGGCACCAAGAACAATGTTCTCGTCACAAATCCATCGGAACGATTCCAAGATACCCGCGTGATCCTAAATTTTTTTTAGTGAAATTTGAGGAGAGAGTAGTCAAAACTCTACGTCAGGAGACCTCACCAGAGCGACGAAGGGACTGAGGAGTAAAAAGAATCCTACTCTCCGATATATATAATCCTAAGACTCAAAACATTTTTGTTCTAGACTCAACAACGTCAGCGATTCGATCAAGCAGGGGGCTCCTAAGTCGGGGATGGCTCTGATTACCAACTTGTAATGCCCACGATGCGGCTATATCTCCCACGTGTCGAGGCATGACTTAGAGGCATAACCGCATAGTGGTTTTGTCGCAAGAAGGGTCATCTTCACACAATCCCATGTAATGAACAAGAATGGGATAAAGAGTTGGCTTAGAATCGCCACTTCACACAATACATAAATATCATTCATACATCATCCAAAATACAATCATATAGACCGACTACGGTCAAAATCCAGATGGAAATAAGACAACCCCAAATGCTAGATCCCCGATCGTCATAACTGGGCTCCACTACTGATCATCAGGAAAAGACACATAGTAACGACCACGTTCCTCGTCGAACTCCCACTTGAGATTGACGCCATCATCTGCACTGGCATCGTCGGCACCTGCAACTGTTTGGAAGTATCTGTGAGCCACGGGGACTCAGCAATCTCACACCCGCGAGATCAAGACTATTTAAGCTTATAGGACAAAGGAGGTGCAAAGAGGTGGAGCTGCAGCGGCAAAAGCATATATGGTGGCTAACTTGCGCAAATGAGAGCGAGAAGAGAAGCAATGGAACGGACGTCATCTAGCAATGACCAAGAAGAGGTCCTGAACACCTACTTACGTCATACATAACACAGACCGTGTTCACTTCCCGGACTCCGCCGAGAAGAGACCATCACGGCTACTCACGCAGTTGATGTATTTTAATTGGGTCAAGTGACAAGTTATCTACAACCGGACATTAACAAATTCCCATCTGCCTCATAACCGCGGGCACGGCTTTTGAAAGATAATACCCTGCAGGGGTATCCCAACTTAGCCCATCATAAGCTCTCACGGTCAATGAAGGATAAAACTTCTCCCGGAAAGACCCGATCAGTCTCGGAATCCCGGTTTACAAGACATCTCGACAATGGTAAAACAAGACCAGCAAAGCCGCCCGAATGTGCCGACAAATCCCGATAGGAGCTGCACATATCTCGTTCTCAGGGCACACCGGATGAGACATCCTACGAGTGAAACCAGACCTCGAGTTTCCGGGAGGGGGCCCCGCAGTCTGCTCAGTTCGGACCAACACTCGAAGGCGCACTGGCCCGGAGGGGGGGGTTAAAATAAGATGACCCTCGGGCTCGCGAAAACCCGGGGAAAAGGCTTAGGCGGCAAATAGTAAAACCAAAGTTGGGCCTTGCTGGAGGAGTTTTATTCAAGGCGAACTGTCAAGGGGGTCCCATAAATCACCCGACCGTGTAAGGAACGCAAACTCAAGGAACATAATCCTGGTATAACAATAACTAGGGCGGCAAGAGTGGAACAAAACACCAGGCATAAGGCCGAGCCTTCCACCCTTTACCAAAATATATAGATGCATTAATTAAATAAGAGATATTGTGATATCCCAACATATCCATGTTCCGACATGGAACAAACTTCAACTTCACCTACAACTAGCAACGCTATAAGAGGGGCTGAGCAAAAGCGGTAACTTAGCCAAACAATGGTTTGCTAGGAAAGGATAGTTAGAGGCTGACATGGCTAAAATAGGAGACATGATATAGCAAGAGATAGGTAGCGAGCATGGCAATAGAGCAAACAACTAGCATAACAAAGATAGAAGTGATTTCGAGGGGTGGTCATCTTGCCTGCAAGATTCTCAGAGTTGTCGAAAGCTTGATCCTCGTAAGCGTACTCGACAGGTTCCTCGTTCACGAACTCGTCTCCTGGCTCTACCCAAGACAAGAACACAAACAAACGGAACCACAATCAACAACGAGAAATGCACAAGCAACATGATGCAAAAACATGTATGATATGCAGGATATAATATGCGATGCATATGCGTGCTCCGGAAGGAAAGTGATGAACATGGCAGTAACTTGACAAACCAAGCATGCCACTGGAAAGATGAGATGATTTCAATCGAAATCGATATAAAGATCACTGGAATCGGATGCACGGTTTGCAAATGGCAAGCAAAACAAGAATGACACGAATCTACGATAAACAGCAAGATAGCACTTAAAATGCAACAAGTAACAATGCTAAAGCACCCCAACATAGCAACAAAGCACATGGCAGTAATCTACAAGAGATTCTTGACAAAAGATGAACACTGAGCTACGGCTAGTT
This sequence comes from Triticum aestivum, assembly GCF_018294505.1. Taxonomy (NCBI): domain Eukaryota; kingdom Viridiplantae; phylum Streptophyta; class Magnoliopsida; order Poales; family Poaceae; genus Triticum; species Triticum aestivum. Next base: position 287,567,185 of record NC_057805.1, read on the forward strand.
CACAACATATCAAGCTCAAACAAGCATGGCAAAAGTGCAAAAGATTACAGGTTCACAGACTTAGTGAAAAACTGGACATGGCAAAATCATCATCAGGTAGCAATGTTCAGAGCACGAAATCAACATGCTACAGGAACTTAACATAGCAAAACAAGGCATGGCAGTGTTCTACTAAAAGCACATGACAAAAGTCCCTTACTGACGATAAGCCAAAAAGGACCAGAAAATATGATGGTAAGCATGTAAACATAGCAAGTTTCGTTATCAGGTTTCAGACTTGGCAGAAAACAGAGCATGGAAGAAATATTAATATGTAGGCCTCTTTGTGAGCTTGATTCACTCACTACAGAGCAATGCGCGACAAACCAAGCATACCTACAGTAAGATGGCATGTTTATGAAGCTATCCATGGAAAGAACAAATGCATAGCATGTATGCATCAACTACAATAAGCTTGGCAAAAATGCATACCATGTTAAGAATCTGCCAGAAATATTTTATAGCAAAAGTAGAGCAAGATTGAGTCATGCTAATGCACTCCATAATTGCAAACAATTGCAGTAATGGATCAACTACAACTATAGCTACAAAACATCCTTACTGAACATCTCCAAAATATGCGTGGATCTCTCTGTAGTATCAAGTCCCTGAAATCAGAAATATTACGGGGCCTACTTTGCATGCTTGTGCTTGTCACCACAGAGATCACAAAAATACATGGAGTACACCACTTGAAAGATGGCATGGCATACTTCAAAACACATGTAGATCTCATGCTCATAAGATGCACAGATTAAATGATACAAAAATGACAAATCTCCAAGTTCTGTCAAGAACCAGAGATTAACAGCAACTAGCCCTCTTCCAACGAAGATTTGGGCATCAAGATGACCTCTAATAAACATGGTGCAATTGAACAAAATGAAGAGCATCGCGAGTCGAACAATTTGACATATTAAACGCGTGAATCGGAGCTACATACACGGAGTTATAGCATCAGGAACAAGAGCACTTGCGGATAAAATTCCCAGACTTAGAAAAAAAAGGAGGGGCGAGGAGAAGTCAACGGGCACGTACGCTCGATCCAGATCTCGATCCAGATCGGGCCGGCGTACAGGAGCTCGACGAGGGCGGCGACCGGAGAGGAAGGAGGGAGAGGGGCTCTGGCGGGGAGGCCCGGCGGAGGAGCGGCGCCGGCGGAGGCACGGCGGCGCCGCCGGCGAGTGCGGCGGCGCACGGGAGCCCGAGC
>NC_057805.1:287916005-287924310 GCF_018294505.1 Triticum aestivum
GTAGACGTATTATCTAACCGCTGATATAATCAACCGCAATTATTTGTACCCAGTCGCTCCAAATTCCCGGCGTTGCGCATGACACCTATTGGCTATTTGGCTGGTTTCCTTTTTCAGGACAAAACAAGGAACGAGTTTTGGGATTATGCACCAGTACCGGTACGAACGGAGTAGGATAGTTGGCAAGCAATACATTGATCCCTTCTTATTGATAAAGCCAGTAATAATCAAACTAGAAAGGAAACAAAAAAATACAAAGAAAAATATCTGCACGAATCTTCGCGTAACATCAATGGCATAGGACCTAGATGTGCATTACTTAGAGCACATCTAGATGTGCTTTAGCAATACTGTCAAACAAAACCCCTAATCATCATTGCAAAAAGCGCATAGAACGTGGCTAATGCGACAACCATAGCTACACATGCTAGTTCCTTCTTGTCTCTTGCTTTCATCTGTTGCCCGTGATTGATTCTTTCTTGCTTCATCATACTGATTGTACATTCTAGATCATCTAGTTTCTTCTTTAGCTTTACATTATCTTCTGCGAGCTTGGTGATAACACTCCGAGCCCTGCCATGCCATTCTTCATCCAGCCAGTTAACAAAGGCACAAGCCTCATATCCCTGCCAATGTTAAATATTATTCAGGATGAGCGGTGGCATTAACTGAAGTAAAATGATGAACTTAATTAGCACTAACCTCTAAGGGACAACTGAGAAACCGCCTGCCAATGTTGAATCCCTCCGTGCATACACGTCGAGCGGGAGTGGTCCCGCGCACACAACTCAGCTTTTGGTACTTCTCGGTTGCGCAAAACTCGGATTCGAACTCGTGTTGCGGGAGTCTGGAATCATGTTCCGGATCCAGCGGCAGATCGCTTTCCTGGGGGAGGGCGGTCATTCAGGACAGATTCAGCAAGGAGCTATACTTTGGACATGCTAAAAAGATCGAATAGATTGGAACCTTACAGGATGATTCGGATCCGTAGTACACCTGCCTTCTGATGACCTTAGGCAAGTGCTCGGTGGCAACCGCCGTCGTGGCGGCGATACGAGCAGGAGCAGCCGCACCAAAACCATTAGCACCACTCGTCTACATTCCCCCAATGTCTGTGCCACGCGAGGGAATTTGGAGGCTATGTAGGGATTTGGGGGAAATGGGGAAACTATGGAGATAAGCTAATGGTCGGGAACTACTTATGGCACTATATGTTGTATATGGCACACTATTTATACATGTCATTTGTGTTAGGTATTACAACGTCACACACGATTGCCGCACCAAACCGTGTGAGAAGACAACATAGGTTAGACACGGTTGTCGTTACATAACCGTATGTGATGTACTACCCTGTCCATATAATTGAGTTACAGTGAGATACCGTGTAAACAGCCGCTCTGCGGATATCCGTAAAAAAACAGCCGCTCCGCATACAGAGATGGCGGCGGCGGCCTAGGAAGCGGCTATCGGAGAAGAGGTCAATCCTCGGTCGATGGGCGGTGGCGGCGTCATAGGAGGTCAATCCTCCGTCTACTGCGGGAGATAGCAGGAGCTCAACCATCGAGGCCGGCGGCGGCGTGATTTGAGCACATCCATCGCGGTCGATGGCGGGATAGTGGAGGTCAAACTTCAGGCGGCAGCCGCACTAAGCTTTGCTCCTAGGCCCTGCTATCTCGGCGTGCCGCCGCATTGCGCTTCTCTGTCTGCTGGGTGGAGGTCGCCGCGTGGCTAACTAATTAAGGTATTCTTTTTGTGAGTGACTTAATTAATGTATTGAATTCCTAAGGGTAGTGTTGTACTAGTACTCTACGTGTAAATTGACTGGCCATTAATTTTTGTCATTGCACGTCTGGATAACAACATGGAGCGCCCTCGGTAATTATGAAAATAAAACCTTGTGATTTATGCACGCATCATTGGGCAGCAGTTAATCTGTGTATTAATGTTGTTGTTTTGTTTTTAATTACCATTCGTGTGCTGCAGATGGAACGATCTCGATGGATGAAGAATCGGAAAACCACAGATTTTATCAGTGGCGTGACAGAGTTCATGAATTTGGCTGAAAGTACAAAGAAGAGAATTGGTGATGCGGATTACATCCTGTGTCCATGTACTGGTTGTGCCAATGCAGAGTCACATGAAGTTGCAGATGTCCAGATGCACTTAGTCTCTAGGGGATCCATGGATGGATATACACGTTGGACCAGACATGGTGAAGTGGAGGTCATGCATGAAGATACCCAGGGCAGCCAGATGCCAAACCCCGATCAGTGTCACATGGATGTTGAATCTAACATCGGGGCAGATGCGTCAAGCTACCAATGGAACACTGGAAAGCCGAAATGCCCACTGGAAAACCAAGACGTCGATGAAGATGACGACGATCTTGATATGCCAGATTTTGCTGCTATATTGCAGATTTCAAGGGCCCAAAAAAGGATATGATTGGGTACAAGGATCTGCCAACCATTGATGCGGACTCCAAGAAAGAATTGTATCCAGGTTGCAAAAAGAAATATTCCAAGTTGAGAGCCACCCTGGCGCTTCTCAGATTTAAAGCAGCAAACGGTCTATCAAACAAGGGCTTCACATAGATGTTAGGTCTTTTCAAAGAAATTCTTCTGGAAGATAATGTGCTCCCCAGAAGCACGAATGAAGCGAAGAAAATTATTTGCCCATTGGAACTTGAAGTACAGAAGATACACGCTTGTGTGAATGATTGTATATTGTACCGTGGTGAGTACAAAGATTTGCGTGCATGTCCCACATGCAAGCATGCACGATACAAGCGCAGGAGAGCAAAGGACAAGTACAAATCGGATGACGAGATCAAGACAGGAATCCCGTTCAAGGTTGTTTGTACTTGCCTTTAATTCCAAGGTTGAGGCGTTTGTTTGCAAACCCTAGAGAGGCAAAGAGGTTGAAGTGGCATCATGATGAGCGAATTGCGGATAAGTTTATGAGGCACCCGAAAGATGGGGCTCTGTGGGAATTAATCGACAACAAGTTTGAAAATCCAAGGCCCGAAGCAACCAGGAAATGACATCAACATTTACTTTTAGCTACTGGTAGAAGAACTGCTGACGGTGTGGATAGATGTGCCGGCTGTAAAATGTTATGATGCTTAGAAAAATGTGATTTTTGATCTACATGTGATGCTGGTGCACACCATTCAAGATATGCCGGCATTAGGCAACACATCGGGGTAGAAAACAAAGGGAGATGTAGGGTGTGTGACATGCATGGATAGGATAGCTAGCAGAAGACTTCCCAACTCGCACAAAATCATGTATTTGCGTCATCATAGGTTCTTACGGAAAACACACCCATACCGAAAGATGAAAGCTGAATTTGATGGTACGGCAGAGGCAGTGTGGGCCGAAGACCCTATGAAGGGGAGGTGGTCCACAACATGGCTAAAAAATTAATGTTGTGCTTGGCAAGAACCACCCTTTGACGGTGAAACAAACACCCAAGGGTCAAGTGTTTAAGAAGAAATCGGTGTTCTGGAAATTACCTTACTGGGAGATTCTACGTGTACGTCACTGCATCGATGTCATGCACGTAGAGAAGAATGTATGTGAAAGCATCCTTGGTACTCTGCTCAAGATTAGAGGTAAAAGAAAGGATGGTGATGGTTCACAGCTCGATATGCTTGTTGATCAATCAAAACGCAAGACGGAAGCAGAAGATGATGACAAATTCATCAAAGCTCGCCAGAGTTACAATTTTAGTACAAAAGAAGCAACACAGTTCTTCACCTATTTGTTGTCTGTTAAGACACCCTCTTCCTACTGTGCAAACATCAGAACTCTCGTGGATGAGAGCTCAGGTAAAATGAAATTGGGACACATGAAGTCACATGATTGCCACGTAATGTTGACACAAATCCTCCCGGTGTCCATCAGGAATCTGATGGACAAAGATATAAGAAACACACTCATTGACCTCTGTGATTTCTTCAACCAACTATGGCAGAAAGTTGTAGATCCTAAAGAGTTGGATCATATGCAAGATGATATTGCAAGAATATTGTCCAACCTAGAGATGTTTTTCCCATCGTCATTCCTTAATGTCATGGTCCATCTCACTGTGCACCTTGTCGATGAGATAAAGTATTGTGGTCCAGTGTTTCTTTGCAACATGTATCCCTTCGAGTGGTTCATGGGAATACTGAAGCACTTTTGTCGGAACTGAAACCATCCAGAGGCAAGCATCCTACAAGGTTATACCATGGAGGAGGTGGTTGAGCTTTGCACCGAATACATGAAACAAAGACCTATAGGTTTGCCCCTCTCTTGCCACAAGGGAAGGCTGAAAGGTAAGCCGGTCCTTGCTAGCACGCAAATGGCCGCACCCGGAGAATTGGTACAGAAAGCCCATTTGACGGTACTGCTTAATAGCCTAGTTCTCAGCGCTTAAGCCAAAGAACACTTGGCGGAGATACGCCAAAGCTTCTTACCAATGGTGCCTTCATCAGATGTGGAGATGAAGGAGCACACTAAGAACAACGCCGAATGGCTGAAGAATCGTTTAGCACAAGGATCCATCGATGACATTGCTACGTGGTTGGCACAAAAGCCATCACCTACGGTGTTGACGTACCAAGCATATGACATAAATTGATACATGTTCTACATTGAGGAACATGATCAGAAGACCTCATATCAGAACAGCTGTGTTCGAATAGAATGCATGACTGTTAATGAAGCTGATAAAAGGGTATACTATGGAACCATCAAAGAGATTTTGGAGCTTGACTATGTGAAAGTTAAGGTGGCATTATTCAGGTGCGCATGGATCCCACTTGGTCAGGTAAGGATTGATGAGTACAGGAAGACCTTTGTTAACAGGACAACGATGACATATCACGCGGACTCATTCATTCTTGCCAGCGATGCTACCCAGATTTTCTTTGTGGATGACCCCTTGCATAAGAACTGCCATTTAGTGATGCATGGGAAGAGAAGGGTACTGGGTGTCGACGATGTTGCCGATGAGGATGAGTACGATGAATTTGATGAGTTGCCAGCCAAGGGATCACGCACCCGTGTAACAGAGAAGCGTAAAATCATCATAAAACCCAAGTTCATTCGGGGTCAATGTAATGATCCCAGTTCCCCCATGTACATGGGAATTAAGCTGTAGGACTTGTCTTTATGCCTACCCTGCAACTTAATTCGTTCAATTTAGAATTGTCGCGTGTACTGAATTTGTGAGTTATGCCCGGTTTTTTGTTGATGTAAGAACCGTTAATATGTTGACCTTGATATGCTGTCAGCTCAGGCAATGAATATGAACTATTTTTTGTTATTATTATTATTATATCATAGAGGTAGGACACTCAATTGATCTCACTACAGTATGTGTGAACAAAAATATGCAATCTGGTTTGCGAATAGTACACGGTTCATTGACGAAAGCCGTGTGACGACCAAACACCGCCACCCCGCCCACGATCTGAGTCGTGCTGTCTGATTGGCCAGAACCCAAACCCCACGGATCGTATGTCTACACCGTTGGATGCTCCCAGATCGAACAGCAATCCTCATCCCTTTCGACATCACATGCAGTTCCGGTTGTAATTTTATTTTTATGCATAAAATGTACGTTAATCTGAAAGAATGTCTTAAATATAGCTAACGATACCTGAAATGCGCCAGAAAATCAAACCCGTGGTATAATGGTGATTGCGTACCGTGGAAATTTTTATGAGGCCAAACGATGAAGTCACCGGCCACAGGAGTTTGAATTGACACATCTCCTTTTGGAAACCATGATCCTTCATGTGAGATGCTCCGGTTTGGAAGGAGCAGTCATCAAAACTTGTGCCAAACTTTACCAATTTTTTTCCACGGGGTCGTGAGAGCACGCCACGGGCACACATCGATTTTCATGATGTCCAAACTCCATCTGAATTTCCTGTAATTAAAATACCAACTAGGCCTACGCTAATGGCCGCACCTCGCGACCGAAATGTTTGAAACTTCTCCCTGCTTCTCAAACAAACGGATGAAAACTCACAAAGCGACGCACAAATGATCTGTACACCTTCTTTGCTAGGATGATAGTAAGGGGTATCATAGCTAGTATCATGCATGCCAACTAGGCAATTTTGATGAGCTGTCATAGAATTAAATGAACAAAGAGAGGGTTTAGTATCATATCATGAAACTGTATCATAATAAATGCTATGCTACTATGTGTCATGCATGACAATATAAATAAAGTACTACATATGATACTAGCTACTCTATGATACTATGCATTGGACTAGCCACAGTGGGAGTAACTTCAGCAGTAACATCGAGTCCAACTCAGCAAATTTGCTTATGTGGAAATGAGTTAATGAGGAGAGAGGTAGTTTGAGTAACTTAGCTAGTTACTGTAACATCACATGTCCCAATGCAATATGAGTCTATAACCTAATAAATGATGCTTTGCATGTTACCATACTTATGTTACTACCCACTATGAAAGGTAGTAACATAGTCTAGGGATATGTGTATGTTACTAGTGTATGTTACTCTCCATTGTGGCTAGTCTTAGAGCAAGTACAATAGAGTGACATAAGCAGGCTATAAGGAATAGAATAATATATATGTGCTTATTAGTTGGACGAAAGAGAAGAGGAGAGAGAAGAGAAGCGGGCTCTTGGTTAGTAGAGCCAGCTACAACACGAGACCCAAGACACTTTGTGAGGATGTAAGGTGGGACAACTATTGATAAACTAGTATGTATTTAAAAATTATTATTATACGTGCCCGCTAAGAGGTTGGCTGTATATGACATGGCAACTTCTTATAGCCGACCGTTGGCTGTATTATTAGCCATGCTCTTAGTGAGGTAGCTAGTATATCATAGACTAGCTAGTATCATACTCCCTCCTTTCCGGTTTAGGCTGGTTGCAATGGTAGTATCATAAGCGGTATCATGCATACCAACAAGACTTTCTGGATGATGTGGCACACAATTAAATGAGGAAAGAGACGATGTGGTATCATATCATGATACCGTATCATATTAAATGTTGTACTACTTTGTGTGATGCATGACAATTAATAAGGCAACCTAAGATATTACCTTATGATACTATGCATTACGAACGTAGTATCAACACTAGTATATATCATATGCATGATGCTAGTATATGATACTCCCCATTACAACCAGCCCTATAGGGCTCAATTCAAAAATCTCGCCAACCAAGGTAGATAGTGAGTGGTGGAATACTTTTTGTAGTTCGCAAAAACACACAATTAATGCTTTTGTTTTCCTTAAAAAATTATGTTTTCCAATGTAATAATTGCAATACATGCATGCATAAAGTACATGCATTGGTCAACTTTCTCTTAATACTTGCATGCAATGATTTAATGCACCTTGGAATCTAAACATGTGATGGGGAACAACCAAATTGAGCCTTATAAAATGGAAAAACTAAAATTTTGAGATAACCTTATAAACCAGAAAGGAGGGAGTATATGTGCATGATACTAGTATATGATCGTTAATACCTCCGTAATGCGCGCATGCATAGTATCATAAGTTAGTATCTTTGGTTGCCTTATTAATTGCCATGCGTGACACAAAGTAGTACAACATTTAATATGATACAGTATCATGATATGATACCACACCCTCTCTTTCCTCATTTAACTGTGTGCCACATCATCCAAAAAGTCTAGTTGACATGCATCATACCACTTGATACTCCCATATTACGACCAGCCTTATTAGGGTGGCCATAGTGGGGGTATTATAGCCGGTATCATGCACTCGGGAATAGAAAATATGATGATGTGATAAAGAAGTATGTAACACCCCGCATGTAACTTGCCATATTTGTAACTCCGACTCTTGCCATTTCCGGCTATGTGATATGTTTTTCCCTCCGTTGTCGGGTTTTGTTTTGCGTTTTGTATTTTGTTATGTCATGCATTTTCATATCATGTCATCATGTGCATTGCATTCGCATACGTGTTCGTCCCATGCATCCGAGCATTTTCCCCGTTGTCCGTTTTCCAATCCGGCGCTCCTATCTCCTTCGGTGCACCCCTCTTGTTTTCTTTCGTGTGCGTGTGGCAAACTTTCTCGGAATGGACCGAGGCTTGTCAAGTGGTCTTAATATACCACCCGGAGACTACCGGTCAAGTTTCGTTCCATTCGGAGGTCGTTTGGTACTCCAACGGTTAACCGGGCCTCCGCAATGTCCATTTGAGTGTCCAGCAAAAACCCCCTCCAAAACCAGCCCAAAGCCCACCAAACTCTCTTCCATGCTCTAGGTCGTTCGATCACGATC
>NC_057805.1:287924945-287934631 GCF_018294505.1 Triticum aestivum
CGTCCCTGCCGCCGGGCATCGCCGCCTCCGGCGACCGCCGCCCCCGCCGGCGACCGCCTCCTCCGCCGCGCCTCCTCCTCTCCTTCCCCCGCGCCGGCGCCACCCCTCCCTCTCCGGCCGGCGAGCGCCCGAGCGAGCTCGAGGAGCCGGCCCGATCTGATCTGGTAACGACACTGTGCCCGTTGACTTCCTCTCGTACCCCCCCAAATTTCTTCTAAATCCCAGGAAAACATCAGCAAGTACTCATGTTCCCGATGCGATAACTTTGTGCATGTAGCTCCGATTCGCGCGTATAATATGTCAAATTGTTCGTCTCGTGATGCTTTTTATTTTGTTCAATTGCACCATTTTCTTTAAAGGTCATCTTGATGCCCAAATCTTCGTTGGAAGAGGGCTAGTTGCTGTTAATCTCTGGTTCTTATCAGAACTTGGAGATTTGTCATTTTTGTATCATTTAATCTGTGCATATTTTGAGCATGAGCTCTACATGTGTTTTTAAGTATGACATGCCATCTTTCCTGTGGTATAGTCCATGTATATTTTTGATCTTTGTGGTGACTAGCACAAGCATGCAAAGTAGGCCCCGTAATATTTCTGATTTCAGGGACTTTGTGATTTCTCTAAGTCTTTGTCTGCTGTAATTTTGTTGCCATATAAACTTGATGCTACAGAGAGATCCATGCATATTTTGGAGATGTTCATTAAGGATGTTTTGTAGCTATAGTTGTAACTGATCCATTACTGCAATTGTTTGCAATTTTAGAGTACCATAGCATGACTCAATCTTGCTATACTTTTGCTATAAAATATTTCTGGCAGATTCTTAACACGACATGCATTTTGCCAAGCTTATTGTAGTTGATCCATACATGCAATGCAATTGTTCTTGCCATGGATAGCTTTATAAAAATTCCATCTTGCTGTAGGTATGCTTGGTTTGTCATGCTTTGCTCTGTAGTGAGTGCATCAAGCTCACAAAGAGGCCTACATATTAATATTTCTGCCATGCTCTGTTTTCTGCTAAGTCTGAAACCTGATAACGAAACTTGCTATGTTTACATGCTTGCCACCATATCTTCTGGTTCTTTTTGGCTTATGGTCAGTAAGGGACTTTTGTCATGTGCATTTAGTAGAACACTACCATGCCTTGTGTTGCTATGTTAAGTTCCTGTAGCATGTTGATTTCGTGCTCTGAACATTGCTACCTGATGATGATTTCTGCCATGTCCAGTTTTTCACTAAGTCTGTGAACCTGTAATCTTTTGCACTTTTGCCATGCTTGTTTGAGCTTGATATGTTGTGACCTAGCAGTAGCTCAGTGTTCATATTTTGTCAAGCATCTCCTGTAGATTTCTTCCATATGCTTTGTTGCTATGTTGGGGTGCTGTAGCATTGTTACTTGTTGCATTTTAAGTGCTATCTTGCTGTTTATCGCAGATTAGTGTCATTCTTGTTTTGCTTGCCATTTGCAAACCGTGCATCCGATTCCGGTGATCTTTATATCGATTTCGACCGAAATCATCTCATCTTTCCAGTGGCATGCTTGGTTTGCCAAGTTACTGCCATGTTCATCATTTTCCTTCCGGAGCACGCATATGCATCGCATATTATCTTGCATATCATACATATTTTGCATCATGTTGCTTGTGCATTTCTCGTTGTTGATTGTGGTTCCGTTTGTTTGTGTTCTTGTCTTTGGTAGAGCCGGGAGATGAGTTCGTGAAGGAGGAACCTGTCGAGTACGCTTACGAGGATCAAGCTTTCGACAACTCTGAGAATCTTGCAGGCAAGATGACCACCCCTCGAAATCACTTCTATCTTTGCTATGCTAGTTGTTCGCTCTATGGCCATGCTCGCTACCTATCTCTTGCTATATCATGTCTCCCATTTTAGCCATGTCAGCCTCTAACCATCCTGTCCTAGCAAACCGTTGTTTGGCTTTGTTACCGCTTTTGCTCAGCCCTTCTTATAGCGTTGCTAGTTGCAGGTGAAGTTGAAGTTTGTTCCATGTCGGAACATGGACATGTTGGGATATCACGATATCTCTTATTTAATTAATGCATCTATATATTTTGGTAAAGGGTGGAAGGCTCGGCCTTATGCCTGGTGATTTGTTCCACTCTTGCCGCACTAGTTACTGTTATACCGGGATTATGTTCCTTGAGTTTGCGTTCCTTACACGGTCGGGTGATTTATGGGACCCCCTTGACAGTTCGCCTTGAATAAAACTCCTCCAGCATGGCCCAACTTTGGTTTTACTATTTGCCGCCTAAGCCTTTTCCCCCGGGTTTTCGCGAGCCCGAGGGTCATCTTATTTTAACCCCCCCGGGCCAGTGCTCCTTCGAGTGTTGGTCCGAACCGAGCAGCCTGCGGGGCCACCTCGGGGAAACTCGAGGTCTGGTTTTACTCGTAGCTTGACTTATCCGGTGTGCCCTGAGAACGAGATATGTGCAGCTCCTATCGGGATTTGTCGGCACATTCGGGCGGCTTTGCTGGTCTTGTTTTACCATTGTCGAGATGTCTTGTAAACCGGGATTCCGAGACTGATCGGGTCTTTCTGGGAGAAGGTTTATCCTTCGTTGACCGTGAGAGCTTATGATGGGCTAAGTTGGGACACCCCTGCAGGGTATTATCTTTCGAAAGCCGTGCCCACGGTTATGAGGCAGATGGGAATTTGTTAATGTCCGGTTGTAGATAACTTGTCACTTGACCCAATTAAAATACACCAAGTGCGTGTGTAACCGTGATGGTCTCTTCTCGGCGGAGTCCGGGAAGTGAACACGGTCTGTGTTATGAATGACGTAAGTAGGTGTTCAGGACCTCTTCTTGGTCATTGCTAGATGACGTCCGTTCCTTTGCTTCTCTTCTCGCTCTCATTTGCGCAAGTTAGCCACCATATATGCTTTTGCCGCTGCAGCTCCACCTCCTTGCACCATTCCCCCCTTTAAGCTTAAATAGTCTTGATCTCGCGGGTGTGAGATTGCTGAGTCCCCGTGACTCACAGATACTTCCAAAATAGTTGCAGGTGCCGACGATGCCAGTGCAGATGATGGCGTCGATCTCAAGTGGGAGTTCGACGAGGAACGTGGTCGTTATTATGTGTCTTTTCCTGATGATCAGTAGTGGAGCCCAGTTGGGACGATCGGGGATCTAGCATTTGGGGTTGTCTAATTTTCAGCTGGATTTTGACCGTAGCCGGTCTATATGATTGTATTTTGGATGATGTATGGATCATATTTATGTATTGTGTGAAGTGGCGATTGTAAGCCAACTCTTTATCCCATTCTTGTTCATTACATGGGATTGTGTGAAGATGACCCTTCTTGCGACAAAACCACTATGCGGTTATGCCTCTAAGTCGTGCCTCGACACGTGGGAGATATAGCCGCATCGTGGGCGTTACAAGTTGGTAATCAGAGCCATCCCCGACTTAGGAGCCCCCTGCTTGATCGAATCGCTGACGTTGTTGAGTCTAGAACAAAAATGTTTTGAGTCTTAGGATTATATACATCGGAGAGTAGGATTCTTTTTACTCCTCAGTCCCTTCGTCGCTCTGGTGAGGTCTCCTGACGTAGAGTTTTGACTACGCTCTCCTCAAATTTCACTAAAAAAAAAATTTTGGATCACGCGGGTATCTTGGAATCGTTCCGATCGATTTGTGACGAGAACATTGTTCTTGGTGCCTCCTGTCATTTAGGGGTTGTGGCAGTGTCCCGGGGAGTTGAGCTCCGAGGTGTTGCCGTCACAATTTTATCGTTGCAGTTCTGGAATACCTGAGTTTCGCCGACATCGAAATCTCTTTTATGCAGTTGTTGGTGAGATCACCTCGACGCCACCCAGTACTGGGGCGGGAGTTCGGGAGTATTGCCATAACTTGTATAACGTATGTTTTTCGAAGGTTGAGGTAAACGATTTCCGAAGGTTTCTTGGTTATGTGTTGACGGATGGATACAGCTGGATCTAGGGATTGCTAGTTTGGGTGATATATATTTTGTGTCCCCTGTATCCCCTACACCAGATTGCATAACCAGAAAGTTTCGGGAGTTTATAAGTGGGAATTCAAGTAGCCTTAGGTTTTCTTTCCGACAGATGCATGATATGAGATTGGGGTTCGACGTCTATTGGTCCGCCTGTATACGGTTGATTTTACAGTGGTCTCGTTGAGTCTTAAAGAGTCCATGGCTTTGCCGACTCGGGGACGCTTCGTATGTCATGTGCACAGCCTTGTACATGATGGTGCTGTACGATTGAGCCCGTGTGGGCCCCACCACGAAAACTTCGGACGAAATATCTATCATATGTTTGTTCCGGCTTATTCTGCAAGCCAATACTTTGTTTTATTTTGTTCATTCCATATCTTTTGCAAGTGGCTTCTCAACTTATGGAAGTGTGATGATTTAGTACGGAATTCATTCGTTCATCTTCGTGCGAATGCTTATTGTGAAGACTATATGTTGCAATTTCTATCCGTTGATTCTACTTATCTTTTGTCTATCAAGATGCTAACGGATGTCACCCTCTTCAGGATGGCTCCGCCAACGCGTCAGAATCCGGATCGCAATGAAGGGAGTCAAGCGAACCCTCCGCCACCACCTCCACCTCCGGAGGCATGGCAAGCAATCATGGCAGCCACCAACGCCAATGCTCAGATGATTCTGCAACTCTTGCAAGAACGTACTCAAGGGCAAGGCAATCAAGGCAATCAAGGTCAAGGCAACAATCAGTTTCACTTTGCCACTCTCAACCAGTTTCTCGCAAATCAGCCTAAGTCTTTCAGCTACTGTGCCGAGGCCACGGAAGCCGATGATTGGCTCGTGGACATCAACAAGCATTTTGAATGTAGCAATGTCAGGCCTGAGGACTATGTCAAGTTCGCTTCTTTCCAGCTCAAGGACCAAGCTGCTGATTGGTTTCAGCAATACAAAGATTCCAGAGGAGGTCGTGTGATCACTTGGACTGACTTCTGTCGGGACTTCAAAGCGCACCACATTCCACAAAGTGTTTTCGAGAGCAAGCGTGAGGAGTTCCGCAATCTCAAGCAAGGAAACATGTCTGTGTATCAATACAACATTCAGTTTCAGAAACTTGCTCGCTTCGCTAAACAAGACGTTTCTGATGAGAAGAGCATAATCTATCATTTCAGAGGTGGCCTTAAAGAGGATCTGCAGTTAGCTCTCGTTCTTGTTGAGCCTACTCAGTTTGATCAATCCTACAATATGGCACTCAAGCAAGAGGCTGCTCAGCTCAAGTGTGAGGCTTCTAAGAAAAGAGTCAGGGACGCAGTTCAGTCTTCTTCTTCCTCACTTGTGACAGCTAAGCAACAGAAGTTCTGGTTGCCTCCTCCTCCTCCGTTTCGTCAGCCTTACCAGCAGAAGAACAAAGGTGGCCATGGTTCTTCAAACTCTTCCAACTCTGGTTATCAGAACAAGTCTCAGAATCAAGCTCCAAAGTCCAATGCTCCTTATCACCGTCCACTCTTAGAGGTGACTTGCAACAAATGTCAGCAGAAAGGTCACTATGCTAACAAGTGCTTCAACCAGAGGCGTCTTCCTCCTCCTCCTCCTGTCAGATCTTCCAGCAATGCAGTGGTCAAGCATAATCCAAACTCTGCCAAGGTGAACATGATGAATGCAGCTCAAGCGGAGGAATCTACTGATGTGATTATGGGTAATCTCTTAGTTAATGATATTCCTGCAAAAGTTCTTTTTGATACTGGTGCTTCGCTTTGTTTCATGTCAAGACCATTTTTTGCCAAGCATGAATTCACTTGTTCTCATCTGAGTAAACCCATGGATGTCGTTTCTCCGGGTAAACGTTTGAGTTCTAGTATGATGGTTCCGGATGTTTCCATCAAGATGGGCGACTATAGATTCCAGTCTTCTCCAATTGTTCTTGGTGACTCGGATATTGATCTTATTCTCGGGATGGACTGGCTTTCTAAGCACAAGGCTCAACTTGATTGTGCCGCCAGGGAAATTCAATTGACACACTCGTCTGAGGATGTGATTATTTTTGCCGCTCGTGATGAAACCATTCGGTTTTTCTCTCTCAATGAGAAGGGCGAATTGGATGCCATCTCTCAAATTCCAGTCGTTTGCGAGTATCAAGATGTTTTTCCAGAAGAGCTTCCGGGTATGCCTCCGCACCGGCCAGTTGAGTTCGTTATCGAACTAGAGCCTGGTATTGTACCTGTTTGCAAGCGTCCATACAAGCTTGGACCAAACGAGCTGAAGGAATTGAAGAAGCAGCTCGATGAACAAGAACGTCTGGGTTTGATCAGACCGAGTTCTTCTCCATGGGGTTGTGGTGTTCTTTTTGTCAAGAAGAAGGATGGCACGGACCGACTTTGTGTCGACTACCGTCCATTGAACAAGAAGACAATCCAGAACAAGTATCCACTTCCCAACATCAATGAGCTATTCGAGCAACTCAAAGGTGCTAAAGTATTCTCGAAGCTTGACCTTCGTATGGGTTATCATCAGATTCGCATTCGTGAAGAAGATATTCCCAAGACAGCACTCAGAACAAGCTTTGGTTCTTATGAATATACTGTCGTGTCTTTCGGCCTTGTCAATGCTCCTCCGGTGTTCTCTCGGATGATGAATTTCATCTTCAACCCCTATACCAATGTATTCGTTCTGGTGTATCTCGATGATATCTTGGTCTTCTCCAAGAACAAGCAGGATCATGCCAAACATTTGCGATTGGTGCTCGACAAGCTCAGAGAGTATCAATTCTATGCAAAGTTCTCCAAATGTGAGTTTTGGCTCGATGAAGTTCTTTTCCTTGGTCACATCATCTCTGCCAAAGGCATCGCTGTTAACCCCGAGAAGGTGTCCGTAGTTCTGGATTGGGAACCTCCTCAAAATGTCAAGCAGCTCCGCAGTTTTCTGGGTCTTGCAAGCTATTGCCGAAGATTCGTTGAGAATTTCTCCAAAATTGCAAAACCTCTTTCCAACCTCCTACAGAAGCATGTGAAATATGTCTGGTCTCCTGAGTGTGAAGTTGCTTTCAACACTCTCAAACAGAAACTAGTCACAGCTCCTGTCTTGACTCCTCCTGATGAATCCAAGCCGTATGAAGTTTTCTGTGATGCTTCTCTCCAAGGTCTCGGTGTTGTGTTAATGCAAGAGAAGAAAGTTGTGGCTTATACCTCTCGGCAGTTGAAGCCCAACGAGAAGAACTACCCCACTCACGATCTTGAGTTGGCGGCAGTTGTCCATGCTTTGGTTACGTGGAGACATCTCTTGTTGGGAAGACAAGTGGACATTTTCACTGATCACAAGAGTCTCAAGTATATCTTCACTCAGCCCAACCTCAACCGCAGGCAGACTCGATGGGTCGAAATGATTCAAGAGTACAATCCGAGTATCGAATATACTCCAGGCAAGGCTAATGTCATTGCAGATACTTTAAGCAGGAAAGCTTATTGCAACAACTTAATTCTCAAGCCTTTCCAACCGGATCTTTGTGAAGCTTTCCGCAAGCTGAATCTCCAAGTTGTTCCTCAAGGCTTTCTTGCCAACCTCATAGTCTCTCCTACTTTGGAAGATCAAATTCGTGAGGCAAAACTCCTTGACGCCATGGTGAAGAAGGTGAAACGTGGTATCGACAAGGGTCTTTCCAAATACAAGTGCTATCGCATTGATGACAGAGACACTTTGTTCTTCGAGGACCGGATTGTGGTTCCGAAAGGTGATCTAAGGAAAGTCATAATGAACGAGGCGCACAATTCTCTCCTTTCCATTCATTCTGGAAGTACGAAGATGTATCATGACCTCAAGCAGTCGTATTGGTGGACTCGAATGAAGCGAGAAATTGCTCAATTCGTGAATGAATGTGATGTCTGCCGAAGAGTGAAAGCAGAACACCATCGACCAGCTGGTCTCCTCCAACCTCTCGCTATCCCAGAATGGAAGTTTGATCATTTTGAAATGGACTTCGTGACTGGATTTCCCAAGTCCAAGCGCGGAAATGATGCTATCTTTGTTGTCATTGACAAGCTTTCTAAAGTGGCTCATTTCCTTCCTATCAAAGAATCCATCACAGCAGCTCAGCTGGCAGAGCTCTACACCTCCAGAATTGTCTCCTTGCACGGCATTCCACAATTGATTTCTTCTGATCGTGGAAGCATCTTCACCTCTAAGTTCTGGGACTCCTTCCAGAAGGCCATGGGCACTAACATTCGCTTCAGCACAGCTTTTCACCCTCAAACTAGTGGCCAAGTCGAGCGAGTCAATCAAATTCTTGAAGATATGCTCAGGGCTTGTGTCATTTCTTTTGGCATGAAATGGGAAGATTGTCTCCCATATGCTGAATTCTCCTACAACAACAGCTTCCAAGCGAGTTCGGGCAAGGCCCCATTCGAGATTCTCTATGGCAGAAAATGCCGTACCCCTCTTAATTGGTCAGAGACTGGTGAACGCCAACTTCTTGGCAATGACTTAATCACTGAAGCTGAAGAAATGTGTAAAGTCATCCGTGATAATCTCAAAGCCGCGCAATCGCGTCAGAAGAGTTACTATGATAGTAAGCATCGTGATTTGGCTTTCGAGATCGGAGACCATGTCTACCTCCGCTCCAATGAAAGGCACTCGTCGCTTCGGTATCAAAGGGAAGCTTGCCCCTAGATACGTGGGTCCTTTCAAGATCATTGGCAAAAGAGGCGACCTCGCCTATCAACTTGAACTTCCTTCCAACTTCGCGAACGTGCACGATGTGTTCCACGTGTCACAGCTCCGCAAGTGCTTCAAGACGCCTGAGCGCACTATCGACTTCGAAGAGATTGACCTCCAAGAAGATTTGTCTTACCATGAGCACCCCGTTGCTATTCTCGAAGAAACTGAGCGCAAGACTCGCAACAAGTCTATCAAATTCCTGAAAGTGAAGTGGTCGCACCATTCCGACCGGGAAGCCACATGGGAATGCGAGGACCATCTCCGTTCCGAATATCCAGAGTTCTTTCAGTCCTAGATCTCGGGACGAGATCCTCTCGTAGTGGTGGAGTGTTGTAACACCCCGCATGTACCTTGCCATATTTGTAACTCCGACTCTTGCCATTTCCGGCTATGTGATATGTTTTTCCCTCCGTTGTCGGGTTTTGTTTTGCGTTTTGTATTTTGTTATGTCATGCATTTTCATAGCATGTCATCATGTGCATTGCATTCGCATACGTGTTCGTCTCATGCATCCGAGCATTTTTCCCGTTGTCCGTTTTCCAATCCGGCGCTCCTATCTCCTCCGGTGCACCCCTCTTGTTTTCTTTCGTGTGCGTGTGGCAAACTTTCTCGGAATGGACCGAGGCTTGTCAAGTGGTCTTAATATACCACCCGGAGACTACCGGTCAAGTTTCGTTCCATTCGGAGGTCGTTTGGTACTCCAACGGTTAACCGGGCCTCCGCAATGTCCATTTGAGTGTCCAGCAAAAAACCCCTCCAAAACCAGCCCAAAGCCCACCAAACTCTCTTCCATGCTCTAGGTCGTTCGATCACGATCGTGTGGGCGAAAACCGCACCTCATTTGGAGTCTCCTAACTCCCTCTACCTATTTATATGTTGGCATCCCGAAAAATAAAATCTCAGACGAAACCCTAATTTTCCCCTCTCCGCGGGCGGACGCGTCCAGCCGCCGCCGGACAACGTCCAGCCGCCGCGGCCGCCGGCCCGCAGGCCCGTTTCCGGCCCCCG
>NC_057805.1:288235091-288341750 GCF_018294505.1 Triticum aestivum
TGATGTCTAAACTAAGCAGTGGAAGACACCATATGCATGATATGAGAAATATAAACATTGCAAATTAGAGTATACACCTCAGGTGGGATATAGGACTGGTCATCTGTCTCTGAATCCTCCTCGGAGGAGCTACCTATAACCATCGAGATATATGCATCCATAGGTACCATTGCCTGCTCTGAAGACCTTGTTTTCACTCCTGATTTATCATAACCGTCTCAAATGGCTGATACACATGAAGAGTAGTTCAATATACACAGATTGTCGACAAATGGAATACGTAATGAAAAAAAGATGGCATGCGATAATTCACATATATGATGCCTGGCTACATGGCGGTGCATAATTCACATATATGATAACTGGCTGAAAAACATGGCATTGCATAATTCACATATCTGATATAGAAAGCAAACAGGAGGCATTCACACAAAGCATGTCTAACCTAAGCAGATGGCTTGGCAATGCACGACACCATATGCATGATATGAGCAATATAACCCTGCCAAGTTAGAGCATGCACCTCGGGGGGGGGGGGATATGACTGGTCATCTGTCTCTCAATCCTGCTCTAAAGAGCTATCTGTAACCAGCAAGAAATCTGCATCAACAGTTAGCACTGACTGCTCAGAAGACCTTGTTTTCACTCCAGATTTTCCCATGACCGACTCAAATGGCTGATGCACAGGAAGAGTAGATGAATGTATAAACAATGTTGACAAATGGAATACATTATGAAAAAAATATGGCATGATACAATTCACATATACGATGACTAGCTAAACAGGATGGCATTGCATGATTCACTTATATGATGCCTGGCTAAAGAAGATGGCATTGCATAATTCCCATATACTCCCTCCGTTCCTAAATATTTGTCTTTTTAGAGATTTCAAATGGACTACCACATACGGATGTATATAGACATATTTTAGAGTATAGACTCACTCATTTTGATTTGTATGTAGTCACTTGTTGAAATCTCTAAGAAGACAAATATTTAGGAATGGTGGGAGTAGAATATATAAACCAAATAGGTGGCATTCACACAAAGCAAATCTAAACTAAGATGATGACATATAAGATGTATAATGTAAGCAATGCGAGGCGCCATATGCATGATATGACCAACATCAGCATGCCAAGTAAGAGCAAACACCTTAGGGGGTAAATAGGAGTGGTCGGCTCCATCTGAATCCCCCTCTGGACATTTATCTTCCTCTGGAATACAATCTGGAATGGCGGGAGGGGGGCCCCAGTTCGCCCACCATGGAGCGGCGTTTCCATGACATTATATTCCCACGCAATGGTCTTCTCTTTTTCTCTACATATTCAGTACGATTGTGTACAATAACTAGCATGCATAATAAAAAAACATAGTTAGATTATGTAAGGCCTAAGGGGTGCATGCAGAAATCAAGACTGATGGTAGCAAACGAGTGGATAGATCCAAAACTAATGATAGTAGGTAGATTATAGCTTCAGTTTAAAAAGATAGACAATGGATCATCTATTGTTTGTTGCCCACCCAACATGAACCACATAGAAGACCCCAGATGAACATGATAGTAGACAGATACTATTCGTTGCTGCCTTGATATGTGCCCCACAGGCATTTTAATACTCAAGTTTGAACATTAGTTTGGACCTAACTCGGAGTCTAAGAGGTGAACAGGACGATAAAGTAGCAGGTAATAATAACCAATGTATAACGTAAGCAGACACGAAAGAGTGCGACCTCTCTTCCGGAACTGTGTAGTCCTCGGGTTCATCTGCTTAGTCGATGATGGTAATGTAGTTGGCATGGCTGCCGACAATGGGGAAGATGATCTGAGGCGATGAAATAAAGTCTGCAGGGGGAATCTCTGCTGCAGTGAACACTTCCGTCGATGGTGCACCTCAGGTGGGGTGTATGATGGCACGGCAGGAGCAGGACATAACACACAGAGTTTTCTTTGACACCTATCTAAAAATGAAGTAAATCTGTAAGGGCTCCTTAGAATTGGAGGATTCTATAAATGCAGGGACAGGAAAAACACAAGAATAGGATAGGAATGCACGTGCAAAACAGAGCATTTGCAAACATAGGATTTCTGTTAACCTGGGTGTTTGGTTCACATGAATTGGAAGAACACAGGAATGGAGAAACATGGTCAAATTAAAGTCAAACCACGTGAAAATGAAAAAAAATAAGAATCTTATTATGCCTGTAATGCAATTAGTCCTGTTCTTCATGCATATTAATTTGAAAACGACTTCCAAGTGAATATTAAATTCCTACATTTTTTATTTGAAAGAGACACCAAAGGAAAAAAATCCCCCAGTTTTGCTTTCCTCCATTCCTTCTAACCAAATGCACGAATAGTAGTACCATTGTAAAGTTTCCAATTCCTATATTTTTCTTCACTTTTTCTTTGAACCAGTGGCGGTTCTACTAGGGAATCTTCGACAGGCTGAAGCCTGCCCTCGAAATATTTTGTGAGCTTAGATTTGGTCCACATTAGTATCATATAATGGCTATCTGGCTAAACTGATTAAAATTGTGGTTCAAAAGAGCATTTAGTTTTCTCCCTATTAACTTTGTGACCACGATTCATTTATTTCTAGATTTGCAACTGCTTTAACCAAAGGATCCCTGAGGGATCAACATGAATGCAGAGTAAAAAAGTGACGTGACGAGTGTACAACCTCTTTGGCATAGCCTTGTCGACCTCAGCATCATTGGGTTGGATGTGGAGGATGGTGATGCTGGTGTAACTGTTGGAGGCGGTGAAGAAGATCCGAGGCCTCTAGAAATGGCGCCGAGGGTACTGCTCCGCTGTGATGGACGGTTCCATCGTTGGAGCAGCTCCGGTGAGGTGTACGGCGCCGAGGCTGAAGCAGGACAAGACATACAATGTTAATCTGAAGTGGGACTCTAATATCATCTGCCATAGATGATGTAAAATACATCACCAAAAAGTCCTAGACGTAAAATGCATCAGTCGCTCCACGGCCGCTCTGACAGATGCTGTAAATACTGTTCACTCTGAACTTAACTGAAGAAACTGAACTTTACAGTCGAAACTGAATTTTACTGTCGAAACAAATTGAACTAGTAGCAGAGCATTGCAATATAAGTTTAGGGCGTTCGAGCACTAGTAGCAGAGAAGCACTGATCTAAATCACCAGCCCCTCGAGCAGGGAACGCACTAGTAGAGAGCAAGTCATGCAGTAGCACCGTGAGCGAGTGCTAAAGCAGCAACTCCTGTAGCTGCCAGAGGTCATGTAGTAGCAGCAGCTCGAGCGTGAGCAAGAGCAGAGCAGCAGCACGAACGAGAGCAAGAGTGGAGCAGCAGCGCGACCGACAGCAATAGCAGAGTAGAGCAGCAGCACGAATGAAAGCAAGAGCAGTGCAGCAGCGTGATCGACAACAAGAACAGAGCCGCAGCGCAAGCGAGAGCCGGAGCAGCAACAACTCATGCCGGTGTGGAATTCGCCGCCGAGGAAGCAACGACATGGGGGAGAGACGCCGTGGATGAAGAGGCCAGTGACGGCACCGTCGACGGAGACCCGCCATGGCTTCTCGGTATCGAGCACCGGCTGACGATGGCATGTACCTAGGGTAGGGTCTTAGGCCTGACCTAGACACCCTACCAAAGGACACTGCCCTACAGTCAAAGACATTCAAAGTCCAACAGAAGATACCGACTGAAATCACTCTAAAGTACAATCCACTCGACAAATGATTCCACTTGGATATCCCAATTCCAATCGACCATGATAACATCACTCGACCATATAAAGAATCACTCGGAGTACACAAGACCTAAGGTCACCCCAGGATGGCAACAGTCAGGCATTCACTTCGTCGCCATAAAGATCATTAATAGCATGCGTTACCAGTAACGTCCCAGTCTTAACTCACATTGAACCCTGTGTAACCGAGGGCTGTGAGGGGCCTGGCACACTCTATATAAGCCACCCCCTCCTCTGGCACAAGGGTTCGCACCCCCTATGACTTCAACACATATCCAGTCGACAAGCCTCCGAGGCACCAAGACGTAGGGCTGCTACCTCCTCCGAGAGGGGCCTGAACTCGTAAACTTGTGTGTACAACCTCGCCGTAGCTAGGACCTTGCCTCCTCCTACGCACCCCATACTATTACTATCAGACTCACTCTCACGACAGTTGGCGCCCACCATGGGGCAGGTGTCTGAGCGACTTCCGGTGAGGTTGCGAATTCCGTTCTCCATCAACATGGTTTCCGGTGGAGGTTTGGCTTTGGGCCGCGAGATCCGTCTCGGTGCGCTCGTCTTCATCGCCGACGACTCCGCCTAGCTTTAAGAAGCTCCCCTCGACGTCGAGGCCTTCCCCGTCTGCGGGGCGGCGCACTCTGTGTGAGTGCCCGCGGTGTCCTTCTGCAGCAGCCGTCGACTCAGTAGCGGTCGGCTCCCGTTGCGTCTTCACTCCCCACCCTCCGCCGTTGCAAGCGGTCCGGCCATTCGCCGCTCCAACCGTGGGTGAAGCATGCCGTGGCTCGCCAGTCGACCACTCCTCAAGTCGCAGCAATCGAGCCTGACGAATCCCTATACAGTTTGTTTGATCTGCCGACTGGTCACTCGGATTCACTTTCCGAGTGCGAGAGCAACAATCCAGCGGCAGAAGTCCTCATGGTCAAGTCCCAACGCAGTCTGCTTGGATTTTGTCGCGGCGACGACAGTGGTGGCCCATCATGTGATCATGATGAATATATTCCCGAAGCCCTCACCACCGAGTAGAGGGAACAGTTGCATCGCCGCAACGTCCAGGCACTCCAGACCCCCATCATTAGGGAGACCTCTGTCGGTGTCAAAACCGGCGGATCTCGAGTAGGGGGTCCTGAACTGTGCGTCTAAGGTCGAGAGTAATAGGAGACAGGGGACACAATGTTTACCCAGGTTCGGGCCCTCTCTATGGAGGTAATACCATACTTCCTGCTTGATTGATCTCGATGAATATGAGTATTACAAGAGTTGATCTACCACGAGATCGTAATGGCTAAACCCTAAAAGCCTAGCCTGTATGACTATGGTAATGAGTATATCCTCCCTCCGGACTAAGTCCTCCGGTTTATATAAGCACCAGGAGGATCTAGGGTTACACAGGGTCGGTTACAAATGAAAGGAATCTACATATTTGGTCGCCAAGCTTGCCTTCCACGCCAAGGAGAGTCCTATCCGAACACGGGTACAGTCTTCGGTCTTCGGATCTTCACAGCCCATCAGTCCGGCCCATGGCTAATAGGCTAGACGTCCGAGGACCCCTTAGTCTAGGACTCCCTCAGTAGCCCCTGAACCTGGCTTCAATGACGAGGAGTCCGGCGCGCAGATTTGTATTCAGCATTGCAAGGCGGGTTCCCCTCTTTCCGGATGCTTCACGACGGTCTTCAGATGATCGAGTTTGGCTCTGCAACACAAGTAACTTATACTTCCACAGAGGGCATAATAATTTATAAATCCAATCTTCTGGCAACTTTTTACAACATGACATCACGTCAGTCCGGTCATTATTTCGAACCATTTTTTCGCTTGCTGCCCCATGTTCCGAGACGCTGTTGTCATTGACACGTCTTATCCAAGCAAGGATCGTGTCCTCTTATTAAGGGATTCTTTATCGACACGGACGTGGGTAACCCAACCGTCTTTAGGGTACAACTCCTTGGGAATAGGCAAGCTTTCAGGCCCAGGAGGAGGCATTCAATATTCACGGCCTTTATAAAGGGGTACAGACACGTATTTCTTCTCCACGCTTGCTTCTTCCTCAACCCTTACTACCTCGAGTTCCAACACCCAGGTTTCAATCACTGCAAGCCTCAGTCATGTCCGGATCCAGCCGTCGAGGCCGGTGGGTGGCTTCTTCTGTCACAGAGGAGGATATCGCGAAGCTTCGGGCGGCAAGATATATGACCGCAGAAATCCTCCATCGGCTTCCCACGGAAGGGCAGGTTATCCCCACCCCCAGATCCGGCGAGAGGGTCGTGTTTGTTTCCCACTTCCTCCAAGGATTAGGGTTTGCCCTTAATCCCTTCGTCCCGGGGCTCATGTTCTATTATGGACTAGATTTTCACGATCTCGCCCCGAACTCTATTCTTCTCATCTCGTCGTTTATCGTCACGTGCGAAGCCTTCCTCCGAACTCCTCCACACTTCGGCTTGTAGCTCAAGACCTTCAATGTGAAGCCGCAAGTGATGGAGGGGAAGCAGGCAGAGTGTGGTGGAGCCTCAGTGAGCAAGCTCACCAGCGCTGTTTGGCTAAAAGGATCCTTCATAGAATCTTCCGACTTATGGCAGCAGGAGTAGTTTTATATCACCGAGCCCCGTGGTTCCAAGTGGGTAGCTGCGCCTGCGTTCCGATCCAGCCCCCCAATTCAGCTTGCATCATGGATTAACAAGGGGTTATACTGGGGATCAGTTGATGAAGTGTGAACTCTGCAGAGTCGCATCCGAAGCCTTATTGAGAAGGATATTGATCTTGTCAACATTATTCAGGTAATGCTAGTCCATCGGACCCTGCCGTGCCAGCGACGGCCTCTCTGCATGTGGGAGTTTAATCCAGAAGGGCCACGGACTCTTCAGGACTTCCTCGGCACTACACACGAGGGAATGTGGAAACTATTTTTCGGGAAACGAAAGCAGTGGCCGGACACCACCGAAGATATTGGTCTTGACTGCAACCATTCGGACACCTCAGTAAGCACTCGACGCCTTTTAGTCGAACGTACCGTAATAGGGTACTGAGCAAACCGTCTTTTTCCAGGGCTGGATAAACAAAGTGGAACGAATCAGGTGTCCAGCCCCCTT
Source organism: Triticum aestivum (assembly GCF_018294505.1). Taxonomy (NCBI): domain Eukaryota; kingdom Viridiplantae; phylum Streptophyta; class Magnoliopsida; order Poales; family Poaceae; genus Triticum; species Triticum aestivum. The sequence continues at coordinate 288,241,912 of NC_057805.1, forward strand.
CCAGAAGACTCAGCGGACGCTGTGCTAACGAGGATGCTGGTCCCGACACCATACCAGGTGCCGATGAAGGAGGGCAATAACAGGGAGACTAGAGGTGACCCTTGTTCCGGAGATGGATTAGACATTGTGTCCGGGGAAATCAAAGTTTCTTCGCCCGAAGACAAAGGTGCAGGAGGAGCAGACATCCCCTCTCCCCATGGCAAGAAAAGGGCTGCCTCCGAAGATCGGGAGGGGAGGTCTCCCAAGAGAGGCAAAAGGCCATCGTCGGGCGGCTCGGGCTTGGCAAGCGAGATCGTCACGCGGTTCCATTATGAGGACAAGCCTCCAACCAAATCGTAAGTGAAGCAGGGTGCTTTAAACATATCCTGCTCCTTTCTTGTTACCGAAGTAGCATCTAATATATATATATATCTTCGCAATTTGGCGCACAGTTGTCCTCAGCAATCTTCTTCCTTGGGAGACCTTCTCCCGGAGATGATGGAGAGCGATACGCCTCCCCTGACCTCCTCGCCCAACAGGGCGGACGACTTCGAGGTGTCATCGCAGAGGGTTTCTCCCGACCGACAAGCAGTGCGGGAGGCGAAGAGAACCTTACCCGAAGGTGGTCCATCTGTCGCTCCGGGTTCGGGGGCCAACAATGAAGGTCCTGGGCTATCCAGTTTACAGCCAGAGATGATTCTGGAAACGAGTGAACGGGTTCCTTCAAAGGAAGGCCGTACTCCTGAGGCGGCTTTCGAAGATCCAAAAGCGCCGGATATGTTGACGAGCCTGCTGCGACAAGCGTCCGTCTCAGAGGAACACCGTGCCCTGATGGGTACGGTGGTCGAGAGGGTTATGTTCGCGAAGAGCGGATTGAATGAAGCCTTTACGAGCCTGCTAAGAGGCTTTGAGGTTTGTGATATAATTTTTCCAACTGTACCTTAAGCGCAAAATGCACGTGTGTATAGATAGTAGCCCCTGAGACTCGGATTGCCTTCCCCAGGGAGGCGATCGGAGGATCAAAAAGATATGCTCAAGTAACAATCTGATGTAATTGGAACACAGGCCGTTTCCCCCCTTGCGACTGTCCGGACTACGGAGGTAGCCGAGCTGCAGCGGAAGCTTGATGTGGCAGCGGATGACATTGCGTTAATCAATATGTGTCTTGACGAGTCACAAGATATGTATTCGGAGCAGCCTGTACACATACATATTTGTAATATAAGCATGACGCTAAAAGTTGCATACTGGGATATGCATGGCTGGAAATGGTGCCGCCGCCGCTGAGATTCTTCGAGCGGAGCTGGCCCGGGCCAAGGAGCAAGCCCGGTTTAGTAATGCGGCTGCCGAAAAGGCATCGGCTGAATTAAAGGCCGAACAAGCTGCTAGGTGCCAAGATGAGGAGAAAATATCCACGATGGCGCGCGAACTGAAAAATGCTACTAGCCGCTGTGAATTCCTTGAGAAGGAGAATGAAGCCAAAACGGCTGAACTTGACCAGGCCTTACGAGAGGCGAGAGAAGCGCGGTCTGAATCTAGAGCAGCCCGTGAGGAGATCCGGCAAGATGCCGAGATAGCGGCCGGTAAGCCCTTTTTGCTACAGACTAAGTTCGGCGTTCCGAACTATGCTCAGTTTAACCAAGTGTGGAGTTCTCCGGACGAGTTTTTAGACTTGCCGAAGAGTTCTTCCGATGCGGCGCAGTTTTACCGAGCGCAAGAGGGTTATGCAACGGAGAAGCTTTTCTGGTCACAATTTGGTGCGTCAAAGCGCCCTCTTTTGCTGAATGAACAGATGTCCCAATGGGCTGAGCTTCATAGGAATATCCGGCGCTGCCATGAAGAACGTCATAATCCGGCTGTGGCAGACTGAGCCTGTTCCGAATAGCTACTTCGTCTTGGTGCAGCGGTTTGTTGATGCGGTGCCACGTATCAACGCTGTGAGGCGGTCGGCGTGCATTGAGGGTGCACGGATGGCCTTTGCCCGTGTCAAGACATACTGGGGGAAGATGAAGGCCATCGATGTTGCAGCGAAGAGTCCACCCAAGGGCAAGGACCATCATGCACCGGAGCATTATTTTGAAGACGTCTTAGAGGCTGCCCGCTTGATAGAGGGTCAATGCTCGAAAGACATAGTATTCGAGTGAGGTGTAAGGGAATTGTAAAAGACAATTTTATATTTAATCTATTTTTATGTTTTGCTCGAAAGCTTTTTGTTCCTCCTGTGCGGCCGTTTTTATATAATCTGAAAGTTTTCCAGTCGTCGGCTTCAGCCCCCTCGTAGGAAGTACGGGGGTGTTCAAAAAAGCATTTGATCACTCTTGACCCAACGTCTTGGTCCATGAAGGAGGTGACAATGCAGCGAACCAGGCAATCAGACTATAGGGCGTTAACACTTTCACTTAGCCATAGGAGTTTTATGGTGGGTCTACGATATAGCCCCTGGTATGTACGCGGCTTATTTTTAGTACGATGCGCTGTACAGATGATCTGAAAAAGATCCTTCGTATAACACGGAGAGAATCGCTAAAGATTCCGATAAGTCGTCGAGTGGTTGACCAGCTCTCGTCGCATCATGACAGTCAGTTTTCGGCTCTCTACTGTGGTGCTTGACCAGATGAACCGGAAGCACAATCGCAGTAGTTCTCCCTTTACTACCCTAGCCGATAGAGCGGAACATAGGGTAGCAAGCACAGGAGCCGGGCAACCCAACTATTGACCCAAGACATGATTCGGAGCTGATGCATATAAGGCCAAACTCGCGACGCCGAAGTACGCTATAAAGCTGTTCGGACTTGCCGGCAACTCATTTGTTCCCATACCGAGCCCCTGGCGAGTTATGCCGAGGTGTGTGTGTAAAACAACCACAGGAGCAAAAATTCGGGTCGATTAGGAAAAAGTCAATACTGGACACTAGTTATGTTTACTGGGAGCTGAGTGATATCCAATTATTATATAGATAAAAAAGCCGCAACCCTGGCTATTTGACATGCCAAGGGTCGAAGGCTGAGGAAAAAGGCACTTTACATGCTCAGAATAGAGAGCTCGGTCTACAAAAAGTTATTTTGGACCTCTGTCGCACGTCTGCGCCGCCTGTCCTCGGTTAAGGGATTCCTTGACAGGAATAACCCTTGGATGATTGTACAAACCCGAACTCTGGTAGAGTCCTCAGGGTGACCGACCCTTGAGTTACCTGTGGAGGAGCTAATAAAAAGGGAAAAAGGGGCAGTTAGAAAAGTAGGGGGTTGCAGGCACACCCGTATTGTGCTTCCGCCGGTGCCCAGGGTATTTCAAGTGCATAATTATGTATGGCGGTACCCACTTCGAAGGCATATTAGGTGAACGGCGGAAGACGAATTGTTAGTCCAATATGGACATTGATCGGTCATGTTGAATGGAGACCGGCGGCGTGATGGCCGACGTGGTATGCGGCTTGATAAGGCCGCTATGTAGTTCGGCTGAGGTAGCCGTAGTATGATCTCCTGTATGGAGGGAGTGTTTCGTGTGCTCACCTCTAGGGGTGTGTGTCACGTATACCATGTTTACTGTTTTTGCTTCGGGGGGGGGGGGAATTGCTTCTGACCCCTGGTATTTGGTTGGTGGATCTCTTCGTCGTCCCTATCATCGGGCGGCCTCCTCCCCTTGTATTCGGCGTTGAGCTTGCCGGCCTCCTTGAAGACCCAACAGCTTCTGTTGGTATGATTAGCTGGTTTATCGGGGTGGCTGTGAATCTGGCAGGGTCGATCCAATATCCTGTCTAGATTGGATGGCCTGTCTCTCTTCGCCTTGAATGGCTTTTTCCGTTGACCGGATTTGGGACTGCTGAATCCGGCATTGACCGCTGTGTTGTGTGATCTTTCATTATCATTGCGACTTTTGTGTTTGCTGTGTCGTGGCTTGCCATTGCCGTCTCGGATTTCGGAAGTGCCCGAGTCGCAGGCGGTGTTGCTTCTACGAGCGAGCCAGCTGTCTTCTCCCGCGCAAAAGCGGGTCATTAGAGCGGTAAGTGCTGTCATGGATTTAGGTCTTTCTTGGCCGAGGTGGCGGGCAAGCCATTCATCCCGGACGCTATGTTTGAATGCCGCAAGGGCTTCCACGTCTGGACAGTCGACGATTTGGTTCTTTTTAACTAAGAACCTAGTCCAGAGCTTCCTAGCCGACTCTCCGGGCTGCTGGACAATGTGGCTTAAGTCATCGGCATCCGTTGGCTGGACATATGTTCCCTGGAAGTTGTCGCGAAAGGCGTCTTCCAAATCTTCCCAGCTGCCAATAGAATTTTCTGGCAGACTGCTTAACCAGTACCGAGCTTGTCCTTTGAGTTTTAGTGGTAGGTATTTGATGGCATGAAGGTCATCTCCGCGGGCCATGTGGATATGGAGGAGGAAGTCCTCGATCCATACCGCGGGATCCGTTGTTCCATCGTATGATTCGATATTCATGGGTTTAAACTGTCTGGGAATTCATGCTCCATTACTTTGTCTGTGAAGCAAAGAGGGTGTGCGGCGCCTCTATACTGGGCCACATTGCGACGTACCTCCGATGGAGTCTGTTTGCAGTTTTCGGCCCGGGCGTGGCTAGGTTTGTCACGTCCGAATAAGTGGTCGTCGTCGCGTGTCAAGGCACGTCCTCGCGATCCATAGATCGATCTTGTGTGTCCTGCTCTATTGTCCAAGTCCTGTCGACAGTCGTATGTACAACCCCGAGCTGTTTTATTCTTGCCTTTACAGCGAGGTGGGGCGGTCTGGTGTTCGTCTTGAGTTGCCGCTTTATCCTGACCACGTGGCGGTCGGTCGGTCGCGTTGTGCGATGATGGTACGGGCTCCAGCGCCTCGTCATCGAACTGAGGTAACAATTTGCGCTTCGGGTAATTTTTGGCTCGGCCACTGTGGCCGTATTCCTCGGCGGCCAGGATTTCGGTCCATCTATCATTGAGCAGATCTTAGTCAGCTTGAAGCTGCAGCTGCTTCTTTTTCAGGCTGCTTGCAGTGGCTATTAGCCGACGTTTAAAGCGCTCCTGCTCGAGAGGTTCTTCAGGCACGATGAACTCTTTGTTGCCGAGGCTCTCCTCTTCCTCGGAGAGCGGAAGATAATTACTATCCTCCGAGTCTTCGTGTATGGCTTGTTCATCAGGGCTAACGTGCCCGTCCTCCCGTTCATCCTGTTCGGAGATTGCCCCGATAGGGTCTTCATCGTCTTTGGCTTCGTCCGGAGTATTATTTTCTCCGGTGCCGGTGTTAGTGTCTTTTGTACGACGTGACTTAGACCAGCGCCACTGACGCCGGTGCTGGGGCTGTGTCTCAGGAGGTTTGTCCTTAACTGGATCCTCCTTGTCATCATTGTTAGTTTCTTTAGGTGTATCCACCATGTATACGTCATATGAAGAAGTGGTCGTCCAGCGTCCGGTAAGCGGCGGGTTTTGGCCCTGCTCCTCGTCGGCATCCTCGTCCATACCGTCGATGTCGTCGGAGCTGTAATCAAGCACGTCGGTTAAATCCTCGATAGTGGCTATGAAGTGGGTGGCGGGTGGGAAGCTGAATTCTCCCCCATCATCAGCCTCCAGTTCAAACCGAACATAATTCGGCTGTAAGTCCCCCGCCAGGGACAGATTCTTTAATGAGTTTAGCACATCACCGAAGGGTATCTGCGGTGCTAAACTCAAAGATCGATAAGCGATCATGTTCGGCGTCCGCGGATGCACATGGCTCGGAATTTATGACCAGAGACGAGTCCGGAGTTCCGGTGACAAAGACGTCGTGTGACTTTAGGTCTATGTTCGGCTCCAATGCCGTGGAATCTGTGGCCTCCGCGGTGGGTTTGAGCCTCCCATCCTTGGATGGCGCAATATGCTCCGGATCTATGGCCAGAGCAGTAACAGGAGAAATCTCCTGGATGCGGTCCGATGACAGATTTAGGTCATGTTCATCGGGGTGGCCAGGAGCGATCGCCGCGGTCTCGAATTCAGAGAAGATGAGGTCTCCAAGGACGTCCGCGACGTAGTTCAAGCTCCCGAGTCTGACTTGATGGCCAGGGGCGTAGTTGTCAATCTGGTCCAGACGGCCAAGCGAGTTGGCCCGCAGTGCGAAGCCGCCGAATACGAAGATCTGTCTGGGGAGGAAGGTTTCTCCTTGGACAGCATTGTCGTTGACGATTGAAGGGGCCATCAAACCTTTTGGGGACGACACAGTGGAACTCTCAATGAAAGCACCAATGTCGGTGTCATAACCGGCGGATCTCGGGTAGGGGGTCCCGAACTGTGCGTCTAAGGTCGATGGTAACAGGAGATAGGGGACACGATGTTTACCCAGGTTCGGGCCCTCTCTATGGAGGTAATACCCTACTTCCTGCTTGATTGATCTTGATGAATATGAGTATTACAAGAGTTGATCTACCACGAGATTGTAATGGCTAAACCCTAAAAGCCTAGCCTGTATGACTATGGTAATGAGTATATCCTCCCTCCGGACTAAGTCCTCCGGTTTATATAAGCACCAGGAGGATCTAGGGTTACACAGGGTCAGTTACAAAGGAAAGGAATATACATATTTGGTCGCCAAGCTTGCCTTCCACGCCAAGGAGAGTCCTATCCGGACACGGGTACAGTCTTCGGTCTTCGTATCTTCACAGCCCATCAGTCCGGCCCATGGCTAATAGGCCGGACGCCCGAGGACCCCTTAGTCTAGGACTCCCTCAACCTCCGAGGCTCGGGCCTTAGAGGCTGCGCGCTTAGCCACCTTGGCTGAGCGTATGCGTCTGGAGAATCTCTAGCAGGCACTCGACGAACGCGCCCGTCGGCAGATCCCTGGATGCAGTCGACGGTTTCGAGAACTCTTTTCGACTGAAACTCGGGGAGAACCTCAGGTATACCGTACTCTGATTAAAAATGTTGCAGCAGTAGCAGCACACATAGCAAAGTCAATTCAGCCATCACGTTCAGAAGCTGGTAGAGGTTTGCTGCAGATCCGAGTGCTGCTTCGAGCCGTAGGGGAACAGAACTCTCCTGTTTCCCAGTCGCGCAATAGAATCCATAGCAGATCTGTAGTTGTGGACACAATTAAGTTGGTGCATATCCTGAGATCACCTCCGCGGCGTGAAGATCATGGTGACCGCCAGGATCAGTACCTAGGGCGAGGCCACAGACAGTTTGATCATCGATATCCCCGTGATGACCACCGTCGAGTGCCTATGCCCTCTCCGAGGGGCGGGTCGTATGCGGCCCGGCAGTATGACGATAGACACCCATATGGTGACGAGTGGAGAGCCCCAGTTGACTCAAGAGTGCTTGGGTTCGACGCGAGGTCACTCCTCGTGCAGGGTTTGTTCGATAGAGGCTGAGCAAATAGAGAAGGACAAGATAGAGACCGTCCGATTGGAAATAGAGCATTTGTTTCTGGGCCCGAGTGTTTCAGTAGGGCCATCCGAGCTGCTGAGATCCCTCCCAACTTCAGATTGGCTACGGGCGTGAGCAAGTTCACCGGTGAGTCAAAGCTAGACACGTGGCTGGAAGATTACCGAGTGGCAGTGCAGATTGGTGGAGGCAATGATGATGTAGGCATGAAGCACCTCCCCTTGATGCTTGAGGGTTCGGCTAGAGATTGGTTGAATTAGTTGGCCCCTGGAAGAATTTTCTGTTGGGAATATTTAGCCCGAGTGTTTATCAAGACATTCGAGGGCACTTGCAAGCGACCTGCTAGGCTGACTGAATTTCAGCACTGCATTCAGAAGCCGAATGAAACTTTGAGAGATTTCATCCAAAGATGGACTACCCTTCACCATGTGGTGGAAAATGTGTCAGAACACCAGGCCGTGTGCACCTTCAAGGAGGGCGTCCGGTACAAAGAGCTCATCCTGAAGTTCGGTCGTTCCGGAGACATGTCTCTGAGCCGAATGATAGAAATAGCCACTCGTTATGTGAACGGCGAAGAGGAAGCCCGACTCCGCAATGGAAAGGGGAAACCAGTCGACCAGGACACCGAAGGTGGAAATTCCGTCCGGAAGCAACAACGTAAAGCTGAGCCTATAGGTCCTGCTGAAGCTGCAGTCCTGAATGCACATGGGAAATTTAAAGGAAAGCCCAAGGGGCAGTGGACACCCAAGAAGGTGAAAGATCAGTCAGGCCAAGATGTCCTGGATTTGCCGTGTTATATTCACACGAAGAAAGATGAAGAAGGTAACTTGATTCAACCCAAGCATACCACTCGACAGTGCCGACTCCTAATTTAGCAGTTCCGAGAGGGTCAGCCCAGTGAGAAAGAATTTGATAAGGATGAAGAAAAAGAAGAAGATGATGGTTACCCTAAGGTCAATGTTACCTTGGTGATTTTTGCTGATGTCGAGAGCAAAAGTCGACTGAAAGTCATTAAGAGAGAAGTGAATATGGTTGCTGTGGCAACTACGACGTACTTGAAGTGGTCGAAGACTCCCACTACATTCGACCAGTCAGATCACCCAGCGCACATTGCTACTCCTGGCAGGCAAGCGTTGGTGGTCGACCCAGTCGGGGGGGGCATCCGACTGACTAAAGTCCTTATGGTTGGTGGCAGTGGTCTGAACATTCTGTACACTGAGACCCTCCAAGGGATAGGCATTCCGATATCCAAACTCAGTGAGAGAAATATGCAGTTCCATGGTGTCATCCCTGGGAAGAAAGCAAATTCACTCGGGCAGATTGCTCTTGATGTGGTTTTCGGTGATTCCAAGAATTTCCGAAAGGAGAAGTTGACGTTTGAGGTGGTGGATTTCCATAGTGCCTATCATGCTATTCTGGGCAGGCCCCCATATGCTCGTTTCATGGCCCGACCATGTTACGTGTATCTCAAGTTGAAGATGCCCGGACCCAGAGGTGTGATCAGAGTCACAGGAAACAGGCAGAGAGCAGAGGAGTGCGTTCAAAAAGGCTCAAAAATTGCTGATGAGCAGATGGCAGCAGTAGACATGGAGGAATACAAGAAAAATGCAGATCCGAGCCATTTGTTGCGATTGAAGAAGCCTGCCTCAGAGTCTGCATTTCAGTCGGCCGGTGAGACAAAGCCTGTCCATATTCACCCAGAAGACCCCACTGCTGCTCCGACCCACATCTCAATAACACTCGACAGCAAATAGGAAGCCACGCTCATCCAGTTCCTCTGTGAGAACTGGGACATCTTTGCATGGAAACCATCAGACATGCCAGGTGTACCCAGGGGGCTGGCTGAGCACCATTTGCGTGCCGACCCAAAAGCAAAACCTATGAAAGAGCATCTCCGTCGGTCCGCCGTGGAAAAAAACAAAAGGCGATTGGCGAGGAAGTGGCTCGGCTCCTGGCGGCTGAGTTCATCCGCGAGATATACCACTCCGAGTGGCTCGCCAACGTCGTCATGGTCCGTAAGAAAGATGATTCACTTCGTATGTGTATATATTTCAAACATATCAATCGGGCCTGCCCGAAAGATCATTTTCCTCTGCCCCACATTGATCAGATTGTCGACTCAACTGCGGGGTGTGAGCGTTTGTCTTTTCTGGATGCATATTCCGGGTATCATCAGATCCGTCTGTATGGACCCGATGAAATAACAGCCTTCATCACCCCATTCGTGTGTTTTTGCTATGTCACCATGCCTTTTGGTCTTATAAGAATGCTGGTGCCACGTTCATGCACATGATTCAGAAGTGCCTGCTGCTACCTCTTGAGCACTGCGTTGGTTTTCCCTTGAAGAGGAAAGGGTGATGCAGCAAAGTAGCATAAGTATTTCCCTCAGGTTTTAAGAACCAAGGTATCAATCCAGTAGGAGGCTACACACGAGTCCCTCGCACCTACACAAACAAATAAATCCTCGCAACCAACGCGATAAGGGGTTGTCAATCCCTACACGGTCACTTACGAGAGTGAGATCTGATAGATATGATAAGATAATATTTTTGGTATTTTTGTGATAAAGATGCAAAATAAAATAAAAGGTAACGGAAATAGCTAAGTGTTGGAAGATTAATATGATGGAAAATAGACCCGGGGGCCATAGGTTTCACTAGTGGCTTCTCTCGAGAGCATAAGTATTTACGGTGGGTGAACAAATTACTATTGAGCAATTGACAGAATTGAGCATAGTTATGAGAATATCTAGGCATGATCATGTATATAGGCATCACGTCCGAAACAAGTAGACCGGCTCCTGCCTGCATCTACTACTATTACTCCACACATCGACCGCTATTCAGCATGCATCTAGAGTATTAAGTTCATAAGAACAGAGTAACGCTTTAAGCAAGATGACATGATGTAGAGGGATAAACTCATGCAATATGATATAAACCCCATCTTGTTATCCTCGATGGCAACAATATAATACGTGCCTTTCTGCCCCTACTGTCACTGGGAAAGGACACCGCAAAATTGAACACAAAGCTAAGCACTTCTCCCATTGCAAGAAAGATCAATCTAGTAGGCCAAACCAAACTGATAATTCGAAGAGACTTGCAAAGATAACCAATCATACATAAAAGAATTCAGAAGATTCAAATATTGTTCATAGATAAACTTGATCATAAACCCACAATTCATCGGTCTCAACAAACACACCGCAAAAGAAGATTACATCGAATAGATCTCCACAAGAGAGGGGGAGAACATTGTATTGAGATCCAAAAAGAGAGAATACGCTATCTAGCTAATAACTATGGACCCGAAGGTCTGAGGTAAACTACTCACACTTCATCGGAGAGGCTATGGTGTTGTTGTAGAAGCCCTCCGTGATCGATGCCCCCTCCGGCGGAGCTCCGGAACAGGCCCCAAGATGGGATCTCACGGTACAGAAGGTTGCGGCGGTGGAATTAGGTTTTTGGCTCCGTCTCTGATCGTTTGGGGGTACGTAGGTATATATAGGAGGAAGGAGTACGTCGGTGGAGCAACGTGGGGCCCACGAGGGTGGAGGGCGCGCCCAGGGGGGTAGGCGCGCCCCCTACCTCGTGGCTTCCTGGTAGCTTTCTTGACGTAGGGTCCATGTCCTCTGGATCATGTTCGTTCCGAAAATCACGGTCCCGAAGGTTTCATTCCGTTTGGACTCCGTTTGATATTCTTTTTCTACGAAACTCTGAAATAGGCAAAAAACAGCAATTCTGGGCTGGGCCTCCGGTTAATAGGTTAGTCCCCAAAATAATATAAAAGTGTATAATAAAGCCCAATAATGTCCAAAACAGAAGATAATATAGCATGGAGCAATCAAAAATTATAGATACGTTGGAGACATATCATGCATCCCCAAGCTTAATTCCTGCTCGTCGTCGAGTAGGTAAATGATAAAAATAGAATTTTTGATGTGGAATGCTACTTGGCATAATTACAATGTAATTCTTCTTAATTGTGGTATGAATATTCAGATCCGAAAGATTCAAGATAAAAGTTCAACATTGACAAAAAATAATAATACTTCAAGCATACTAACTAAGCAATTATGTCCTCTCAAAATAACATGGACAAAGAAAGTTCATCCCTACAAAATCATATAGTTTAGTCATGCTCCATTTTCGTCACACAAGAATGCTCTCATCATGCACAACCCCGATGATAAGCCAAGAAATTGTTTCATACTTTAGTAATCTTAAACTTTTTCAACCTTCATGCAATACATAAGCGTGAACCATGGATATAGCACTATGGGTGGAATAGAATATAATGATGGGGGTTATGTGGAGAAGACAAAAAAGGAGAAAGTCTCACATCAAAGAGGCTAATCAATGAGCTATGGAGATGCACATTGATTGATGTTAATGCAAGGAGTTGGGATTGCCATGCAACGAATGCACTAGAGCTATAAATATATGAAAGCTCAACAAAAGAAACTAAGTGGGTGTGCATCCAACTTGCTTGCTCACGAAGACCTAGGGCACTTGAGGAGGCCCATTGTTGGAATAGACAAGCCAAGTTCTATAATGAAAAATTCCCACTAGTATATGAAAGTGACAAAACAAGAGACTCTCTATCATGAAGATTATGGTGCTACTTTGAAGCACAAGTGTGGTAAAAGGATAGTAACATTGTCCCTTCTCTCTTTTTCTCTCATTTTTTTGGGGCCTTCTCTTTTTTTATGGCCTTTCTCTCTCTTTTTTTTATTCCTCACTTGGGACAATGCTCTAGAGAATGATGATCATCACACTTCTATTTATTTACAACTCAATGATTACAACTCGATACTAGAACAAAGTATGACTCTATATGAATGCCTCCGGCGGTGTACCGGGATATGCAATGAACCAAGAGTGACATGTATGAAAGAATTATGAACGGTGGCTTTGCCACAAATACTATGTCAACTACATGATCATGCAAAGCAATATGACAATGATGAACGTGTCATGATAAACGGAATGGTGGAAAGTTGCATGGCAATATATCTCGGAATGGCTATGGAAATGCCATAATAGGTAGGTATGGTGGCTGTTTTGAGGAAGATATAAGGAGGTTTATGTGTGAAAGAGCGTATCATATCACGGGGTTTGGATGCACCGGCGAAGTTTGCACCAACTCTCAATGTGAGAAAGGGCAATGCACGGTACCGAAGAGGCTAGCAATGGATGGAAAGGTGAGAGTGCGTATAATCTATGGACTCAACATTAGTCATAAAGAACTCACATACTTATTGCAAAAATCTACAAGTCATCAAAAACCAAGCACTACGCGCATGCTCCTAGGGGATAGATTGGTAGGAAAAGACCATCGCTCGTCCCCGACCGCCACTCATAAGGAGGACAATCAAAGAACACCTCATGTTTCAAATTTGTTACATAACGTTTACCATACGTGCATGCTACGGGACTTGCAAACTTCAACACAAGTATTTGTCAAATTCACAACTACTCAACTAGCACAACATTAATATCACTACCTCCATGTCTCAAAACAATCATGAAGCATCAAACTTCTCTTAGTATTCAAAACACTCATAAGAAAGTTTTTACTATTCTTGAATACCTAGCATATTAGGATTATTTAATCAAATTACCATGCTATTTAAGACTCTAAAAATAATCTAAGTGAAGCATGAGAGATCAATAGTTTCTAAAAAACAAATCCACCACCGTGCTCTAAAAGATATAAGTGAAGTACTAGAGCAAGAACTATATAACTCAAATGATATAAGTGAAGCACATTGAGTATTCTAATAATTTCCGAATCATGTGTGTCTCTCTCAAAAGGTGTGTACATCAAAGATGATTGTGGTAAACTAAAAAGCAAAGACTCAAATCATACAAGACGCTCCAAGCAAAACACATATCATGTGGTGAATAAAAATATAGCTCCAAGTAAAGTTACCGATGGAAGTAGACGAAAGAGGGGATGCCTTCCGAGGCATCCCCAAGCTTTGGATTTTAGGTGTACTTATATTATCTTGGGGGTGCCATGGGAATCCCCAAGCTTAGGCTCTTGCCACTCCTTGTTCCATAATCCATCAAATCTTTCACCCAAAACTTGAAAACTTCACAACACAAAACTCAGCAGAAAATATCGTGAGCTCCGTTAGCGAAAGAAAACAAAAGACCACTTCAAGGTACTGTAATGAACTCATTCTTTATTTATATTGGTGTTAAACCTACTGTATTCCAACTTCCCTATGGTTTATAAACTCTTTTACTAGCCATAGATTCATCAAAATAAGCAAACCACACACGAAAAACAGAATCTGTCAAAAACAGAACAGTCTGTAGTAATCTGTAACTAACGGAAACTTCTGGAACTCCAAAAAATCAGACAAAATAGGAAGACCTAGAAAATTTGTTTATTGATCAGCAGCAATTGGAATCAATATTTTATCACGTTCTGGTGATTTTTAAGAATTATCTTTGTGAACAGAAAGTTTCTGGAATTTTCTGCAAGATCAAATAACTATCATCCAAGAAGATCCTATAGGTTTAACTTGGCACAAACACTAATTAAAACATAAAAACACATCTAACCAGAGGCTAGAACAAATATTTATTCCTAAACAGAAGCAAAAAGAAAAAAAACTAAAAATAAAATTGGGTTGCCTCCCAACAAGCGCTATCGTTTAACGCCCCTAGCTAGGCATAGAAGCAAGAATAGATTTAGGTAGTGCCATCTTTGGTAGGCAATCCATAAGTGGCTCTCATAATAGATTCATATGGTAATTTTATTTTATTCCTAGGGAAGTGTTCCATGCCTTTCTTTAATGGAAATTGGAATCTAATATTCCCTTCCTTCATATCAATAATTGCACCAATCGTTCTAAGGAAAGGTCTACCAAGAATAATAGGACATGAAGGATTGCAATCTATATCAAGAACAATAAAATCTACGGGCACATAGTTCCTATTTGCGACAATAAGAATATCATTAATTCTTCCCATAGGTTTGTTAATAGTGGAATCCGCAAGGTGCAAGTTTAAAGAGCAATCATCAAAATCACGGAAACCTAGCAAATCACACAAAGTTTTTGGAATCGTGGAAACACTAGCACCCAAATCACACAAAGCATAGCATTCGTGATCTTTAATTTTAATTTTAATAGTAGGTTCCGACTCATCATAGAGTTTTCTAGGAATATAAACTTCCAAGTCAAGTTTTTCTTCATAAGATTGCATCAAAGCAACAACGATATGTTTGGTAAAGGCTTTATTTTGACTATCAGCATGAGGAGAATTTAGCACGGATTGCAACAAGGAAATACAATCTATCAAAGAGCAATTATCATAATTAAATTCCTTGAAATCCAAAATAGTGGGTTCATTAATATCTAATGTTTTGATCCCTTCAATCCCACTTTTATCAATTTTAGCATCAAGATCTAAAAACTCCGAATTTCTGGAACGCCTTCTAGGTAAAGGTGGATCATATTCAGTCCCATCATTATCAAGATTCATATTGCAAAACAAAGATTTAATAGGGGACACATCAATAACCTTTAGATCTTCATCTTTATTTTCAAAGTTTTCCGGCTTAGCGGCCATCTTATTAACTAAGGTAGCCTGCTTATCCGATATTTCAGCTATTAACTTCTCAAGATGAGCAATTTGGGATCTCAAACCATCAAATTATTTAGACATATCATCGAGCTCTTTATTCATATAACTCATAAAGCTTTTTTGTTCCCTAAGCTCATTTCTAAAGAAATTATTATGCTCAAACTCTAAGACCATAAAACTCCTGACATTGCCTTCGACCTCTTCCAACCTTTTAAGGTGAAGATCACCAAATTTAGGCAGAGCCATCGTGACAAACAAGCAACCCAACACACGAGCAAACAAGAAGCAAGCGAAAAAGAGATGAACGAAAAAGAGAGGGCGAATAAAGCGGCAAGGGTGAAGTGGGGGAGAGGAAAACGAGAGGCAAATGGCAAATAATGTAATGCAGGAGATAAGGGTTTGTGATGGGTACTTGGTATGTTGACTTTTGCGTAGACCTACCCGGCAATGGCGCCAGAAATCCTTCTTGCTACCTCTTGAGCACTAGGTTGGTTTTCCCTTGAAGAGGAAAGGGTGATGCAGCAAAGTAGCGTAAGTACTTCCCTCAGTTTTTGAGAACCAAGGTATCAATCCAGTAGGAGGCTACACACGAGTCCCTCGCACCTACACAAACAAATAAATCCTCGCAACCAACGCGATAAGGGGTTGTCAATCCCTACACGGTCACTTACAAGAGTGAGATCTGATAGATATGATAAGATAATATTTTTGGTATTTTTGTGATAAAGATGCAAAATAAAATAAAAGGTAACGGAAATAGCTAAGTGTTGGAAGATTAATATGATGGAAAATAGACCCGGGGGCCATAGGTTTCACTAGTGGCTTCTCTCGAGAGCATAAGTATTTATGGTGGGTGAACAAATTATTGTTGAGCAATTGACAGAATTGAGCATAGTTATGAGAATATCTAGGCATGATCATGTATATAGGCATCACGTCCGAAACAAGTAGACCGACTCCTGCCTGCATCTACTACTATTACTCCACACATCGACCGCTATCCAGCATGCATCTAGAGTATTAAGTTCATAAGAACAGAGTAACACTTTAAGCAAGATGACATGATGTAGAGGGATAAACTCATGCAATATGATATAAACCCCATCCTGTTATCCTCGATGGCAACAATACAATACGTGCCTTTCTGCCCCTACTGTCCCTGGGAAAGGACACCGCAAGATTGAACACAAAGCTAAGCACTTCTCCCATTGCAAGAAAGATCAATCTAGTAGGCCAAACCAAACTGATAATTCGAAGAGACTCGCAAAGATAACCAATCATACATAAAAGAATTCAGAAGATTCAAATATTGTTCATAGATAAACTTGATCATAAACCCACAATTCATCGGTCTCAACAAACACACCGCAAAAGAAGATTACATCGAATAGATCTCCACAAGAGAGGGGGAGAACATTGTATTGAGATCCAAAAAGAGAGAAGAAGCCATCTAGCTAATAACTATGGACCCGAAGGTCTGAGGTAAACTACTCACACTTCATCGGAGAGGCTATGGTGTTGATGTAGAAGCCCTCCGTGATCGATGCCCCCTCCGGCGGAGCTCCGGAACAGGCCCCAAGATGGGATCTCACGGGTACAGAAGGTTGCGGCGGTGGAATTAGGTTTTTGGCTCCGTCTCTGATCGTTTGGGGGTATGTAGTTATATATAGGAGGAAGGAGTACGTCGGTGGAGCAACATGGGGCCCACGAGGGTGGAGGGCGCGCCCAGGGGAGGTAGGCGCGCCCCCTACCTCGTGGCTTCCTGGTAGCTTTCTTGACGTAGGGTCCAAGTCCTCTGGATCATGTTCGTTCTGAAAATCACGTTCCTGAAGGTTTCATTCCGTTTGGACTCCGTTTGATATTCTTTTTCTGCGAAACTCTGAAATAGGCAAAAAACATCAATTCTGGGCTAGGTCTCAAGTTAATAGGTTAGTGCCAAAAATGATATAAAAGTGTATAATAAAGCCCAATAATGTCCAAAACAGAAGATAATATAGCATGGAGCAATCAAAAATTATAGATACGTTGGAGACGTATCACCTGCTCACTCAGATCAGTCGAAACATGGAAGCATACATGGATGATATTGTGGTCAAGTCAAGCAAAAGTTCCGACCTGCTGACTGACCTCGCTGAAACCTTTGCCAACCTAAGAAGCTATGACATTAAGCTCAATCCGTCGAAATGCACGTTGGGAGTCCCAGGAGAGAAGTTACTCGGTTTTCTCATTTCCGAACGAGGGATCGACGCAAACCTAGAAAAGATTGGAGCAATTCTCTGAATGAAACGCCCTGTGCGTGTGCATGACATTCAGAAAGCTCACAGGTTGTTTGGCTGCGTTAAGTCGATTCATTTCTCGTCTCGGTGAAAAGGCCTTGCCTACTTACCGACTGATGAAAAAGTCTGATACGTTCGAGTGGACTCCTGAAGCTGAAGCAGCGTTTTTAGAGCTCAAAGCCCTGCTTTCCACCCAGCCGGTGCTTGCTGCCCCAGTTATATATTGCAGCCACTAGACAGGTTGTCAGCACAGTGCTCACAGTCGAGCGAGAGGAAGAAGGCAAAGCCTACAAAGTTCAATGCCCAATGTATTACATTTCTGAAGTCTTGACTCCATCCAAGCAAAGGTATCCGCATTACCAGAAGCTTGTCTATGGAATTTGTCTGACCACGAAGAAAGTTGCACATTACTTCACAGACCACTCGGTTTCAGTCATCAGCGACGCTCCATTGTCAGAAATTTTGAACAATCGAGATGCAACTGGTCGAGTGGCTAAGTGGGCAATTGAGCTTCTCCCTTTGGATATCAAGTTCGAAGCAAAAAAGGCAATTAAGTCTCAGGCAATTGCAGATTTCTTGGCCAAGTGGATCGAGTAACAGCAACTGACTCAAGTTCACTCAGAACACTGGACCATGTTCTTTGACGGATCTAAGATGTTGAATGGTTCTAGTGCTGGAGTGGTTCTGATGTCCCCAAGAGGCGACAAACTCAGTTACGTACTCCAGATTCACTTTGATTCCTCCAACAATGAAGCTGAGTATGAAGCACTTGTGTATGGGTTGCGTATGACCATCTCACTCGGCGTCCGTCGCCTGATGGTTTACGGCGACTCAGATTTGGTGGTTAATCAGGTGATGAAGGAGTGGGATATCAGGAGCCCTATCATGACTGGATACTGCAATGCAGTAAGGAAATTAGAGAAGAAGTTTGAAGGGTTGGAGCTCCACCACATACCCCGACTCAAGAATCAAGCAGCTGATGATCTGGCAAAAATAGGATCCACTCGGAAGCCTGTTCCCAGTAATGTGTTCTTGGAGCATCTCCACACCCCGTCAGTACAAGAAGATCCCTTTACAGAGGAGCCCCCATAACCAATAAGTGCTTCCAATCCGACTGAGGTCGAAGTACAAGCAGTAGTTGACTTAATCATGGACATTGTGGTAATCACCCCAGACAGGACAGTGCCGTATATTGCATATTTGCTCAGGCAGGAGCTTCCAGAAGATGAAGTTGAAGCACATCAGATCGTCCATAGGTCGAAAGCCTTCACACTTATAGGTGGACATCTTTTCGGAGAAAGTGTTACTGGCGTAGCTCAACGATGTATCTCTCCAGAAGAGGGTCTACTGATCTTGAATGAGATTCACTCGGGGACCAGTGGTCACCACGCGTCCTCTCGGACAATCGCAGGATTCTACTGGCCACGGGCAAATGAAATGGCAAAAGATATCATTGACAAATGTGAAGGCTGCCAGTTTTACTCGAACATGTCCCACAAACCTGCATCAGCTTTGAAGACTATTCCACTCGTCTGGCCATTTGCTGTGTGGGGACTGGACATGGTTCGGCCCTTAAGAACCGACAGAATTGGTTTCACTCATTTGCTCATAGCAGTCGACAAGTTCACTAAGTGGATTGAAGCAAAACCTATCAAGAATTTAGACTCAAGCACAACTATTAGCTTCATCAAAGAATTGGTGTTCCGATACGGTGTTCCGCACAGCATCATTATGGACAACGACTCAAACTTTGATTCTGATGAGTTCAGAGAATTCTACGCTTCCCAAGGCACTCGGGTCGACTACGCATCCGTTGCACACCCGCGGTCGAATGGACAAGCTGAAAGAGCAAATGGTTTGATCCTCCAAGGGTTGAAACCTTGATTGATGCATGACCTCAAGTATGCAGTTGGGCCTTGGGTGACCGAGTTACCGTCTGTTCTTTGGGGACTGAGGACGACTCCCAACCGGTCGACTGATCGAACCCCTTTCTTCATGGTGTATGGAGCTGAAGCCGTGCTTCCGAGCGACTTGCTGCACAATGCACCTCGAGTGGAACTTTTCTCAGAGGCCGAGGTAGAGCAAGGGCGTCAAGATGCCGTTGATCTTCTGGAGGAAGAGAGAGAGATGGCTTTGATCCGGTTGACCATTTATCAGCAAGACCTTCGTCGATTCCATGCCCGCAACGACAAAGGTCGAGTATTTCAGGAAGGAGACCTTGTGCTCCGAGTGCATCAGCAGCGGCCTCATAAGCTCGCCCCCTTCTTGGGAAGGACCCTTCATCATCACCAAGGTGCTCCAAACGGGGCGTATCATCTTTACAATGTAGCCAAGTAGCAAGATGAACCGCGATCTTGGAACACGGATCTGCTCCGCCGCTTTTATACTTGAACACTCGATCGTCGAGATGTAATAAGAATACTTTCAGATTGTTTATCAAAGACATGATTTCTGCAGTATCCTAATGATTGTTTTTGCATAAACGTGTGTCCAAATCCCCCAGTGGGTGGCTTATCCATGAACCTGATTCACCTAAGTTTCGAAACATACTCCGAGTGAAGAGCAACCCTCTCACACGGGAGCTTAGCCGCGAACCTGATTCGCCTATGTTTCAAAACATACTCCGAGTGAAGAGCAACCCTCTCACTCGGGGGCTTAGTTGCGATCCCGTACTCGCCTAAGCTACAAAACATACTCTGAGTGAAGAGCCACCCTCTCACTCGGGGACTTAGCTGCGACCCCGTACTCGCCTAAGTTATAAAAACACTTCGAGTGGAGAGCAATCCTCCCACTCAGGAGGAGCAATACGCAAGTACGAGGAGGTGCACCCTGAGCTGTGCCACAAGTACAACGTCCACTCCATCCCATACTCAGGGACTTAGCCGTGAACCAGCTGCACCTAAATCAAAGAATCCAAGCACATTGGAGGCAAGCAACTACATTCAGATAAAACAACCAAGTTCGAATAAATCCAGGAAGGTTAGGAGCCACAAGCAAAAGTACTCGGGCGTCAGGCCCGAAAGAGTTTAACGATTACAAAATCACTCGGCATTCCGAGGCAAATAAAGTCAAGTTATCAAGTTTTCACTCGGCAGGAGGAGGGCTAGCTGGCTCGACAAAAGTATCGAAGTCGATGCCATCTGTGATGCGAGTGGCTGCGTCGATGAAGGTCTCCATAAAAGATTGAAATTGAAGCTTCTTGGTGTTTGCCACCTGGAGAGCTTTCAGCTTCTCTTCCTTGGCGTCCTTGCAATGAACACGGACGAGTGATAGAGCCACATCAGCACCGCAGCAAGTAGCCGACTTCTTCCATGCCTGCACTCGGTCTGGGATGTCGTTGAGTCGAGTCATTAGCGACTCGAGGTCATTTAGAAGCACATCTTCTGACCACAGCTCCTTGTCTATCCTCGACAATGCAACTTTCAGTCGTGCGACATAGTCCACGACACTAGCAAGGCGAGATTCCAGTCGAAGCACGTTCATGGCAGCTTCATCCTTGATAGGAGAGTTGATGGGGTCCAGTTCTGTCTCGATCCACCCAGTTTCCTCCTCAAAATTCGGACAGAACTCTGCACAGAGAGAAAAATGGTAAGCTGGCAGCAACATGGTGAAGAAGTTTTTTGAACCCAGTCGATTGAGGAAAAGTACCTTCGAGCATGAGGAACATCTTCTTGGCAAGACCCCCCAGATGAGCCTCCAGTTCATCCCTCTTCCGAGTAAGAACATCCACTTTGTCGCCCAGGACCACCTTCTCCTCCTTCAGCTGTGCAGCTTCTTTCTTTGCTTCGTCTACAGCAGTTTTCAGCTTGGCATTCTCCTCTTCCAACTTACCGACTGAAGCCAGCTTCCTATGAGCTAGTTTAGTCTTCTCATGCACTATCTTCTGCGCCCCCGCAAGATCAAGATCTTTCTGCTCCAAAGTCTGTTTCATTTTGTCTAAAGAAATAACATTCCTCAGACGATCTTGGAGTTGACGGTTTTCACTACGCACATCTATTCGAGTGGAATCACTCGGTTCAAATAGTGAGAAAGAAAAAATAACAAGGCATACAGCCAGCAAGTGGTTACCTCCCACGATGGCCACTTCATCTTGAGCCTACTTCAGGTTCTCCTTGGCGAGATCCAGGTCAAGCTTGAGTTGAATTTTCTCCTGTTCCAAGGCAGGATACTGGGTCCCAAGTTCACAAGATTCCTGCAATCGAGAAAAAGAAAAATCAGTCGATAAAATCAAAGATCAGTTACTTCGGAGTAAAAAAGTGCAAGATCAAATTGCTATGGCAAAAGAGTTCTAAGACTACAGCCGAATCAAACATTCAACAGCAGTCTCGGAGACTACACGCAGTGGGTGCACTTAGCGCCCCCACTGGTTCGATTTCCCTCTTGGCATGGTCCTCCCAGCCCGAGTGGAAGGAGTAAAAAAAGAACACACATCATAATTCGTTCTCAAACCACCGCCGACTACCCGCAATCGACAGAAGTCTCAGGGACTACACCCAGTAGGTGCACTTAGCGTGCCCCCACTGGATCAGTTCCCACTCGGCACGACCTGTCTAGACCGAGTGGAAGTACTACAAACAGACATATCGCCAAAGACCCCCGCCGAATCAAACTTTCGATGGTGGTCTCGGGGACTACACCCAGTGGGTGCACTCAGCGTGCCCCCACTGGACCAAGATCCCACTCGACATGATCTGGTCGACTCGAGTGGAAGAGCTACAAAGCAAAAGATAAACACCCACTAGGTGAGCGGATGCAAGGTGCAGACTCATGATAGATGCACATTAAAGGTTCCAATACGGACATCTTACGAATAATAAAGCAGCGGTTTCCAGGTAGCATATCCTAACAGAGCAAGGATCAAGCTGGAAAAGCCAATTGGAAATCAACTTACAATCCCACTTACTCGGACATTGGCTTGGAGGGCAGAGCTGGCGTCGTAGGCGGCCTTGCTGGTGTCATACACCACCTTCAGTCGGTCCATCATCAGACCCGCCTGGATCATGGCTTCTTTGGAAGCTCCTACTTGGTCCTCCGGGACGTGATGCATAACAAACAGAGTTGTTGATGGAGCTGATGATGTGGCTGGTGGGGTTGGAGCCTGAGGGTGTGCAGTTGGTCCAGAAGTCTGAACAGTTGACACTGAGGGTTGGTCAGTCGACAGAGGGTCAGCAAAAGAGATTGTAGCCTGTACGGGATCTTCAAGTTGGTGAACTACATGCTCCCTCGGAAGAGACCGTAGCCGAGCGAGGCATTCTGCTAACAGGCACCCTCTTGCTCAAAGCTTTGACTTTGCTCCCTGTACTCCTTTGAGGTACATCCTCATCGTCATCATCGAGAAGCTGGATAACATTTGTCGGCAGTGCAAACACTTGACAGTGAGATTTCAGTCAACCAGAAAGTCAATTGACAGAGCATGAACGCGGCTATGGTATCACATTTGCCCAAGAGGTGGCCGCATCTGCGGTCTCCACATCACCCCGCTCCTCGTCGATATCCATGGATGTTGCAGAAGTAGCAGCACTGAAAGTTCCAAATTTCACTCGGTCAAGCAAGCGAAGGAGTCCACAATAACACAGAAGAACAAAGGAAAGGAACACTTACATTGAAGCGACAAGCACAACCACCTTGATCCTAGGCAGGGCCTTCCGGGGCTTGGGCAGGGCAACTTTAGCCTGCTTCGCGTCCTTCTCTGATGGCTCTAGAGTTGACGTTCGAGTGTGCTTTGGAATCTTTGCACTCGACGCAACATCTTTGCGACGTTTTCCTGCGGGGTCTTGCGATTATTTGGAATGTCGTTCCGAGCGGGACGGCGAATCGACTTCCTCGCTGCTACCAGAGTCCTCACTTTCATCCTCACTGTCATCTGCATACTCATAATCAGCGCTCTCACCATCACTCTCTACTCCTTCTTGGTGTTGTTCGCCGTTCGTCATCGAGTACATCTTGGTGAAAACCTACAAGACACAAGTTACAGGTATCAGTCGGATTTCAAGATAGTTACATATCAAAGAAGTCATAAACACTCAACTAAAAACGCCTGACCTCTCCGGGTGCGTTCTGGGCGTCGAATGGCAAAATCCTCCTGGACCCCCGAGGGTTATCCTTGTTGCCAGTGATGCTCTGGAGCCACCGCGCTACCGTCTCCTCGTCAACCTCCTCCGGGTGGGTTCAAGCGGTGTCTTCTGGACCCAAATACATCCACATAGGGTGGTCACAGGCTTGCAAGGGCTGGATGCGTCGACCGGGGATTACCTCCAACAGATCCATACCCGTCACTCCGCCTTGAACCAATGCGACGACCACGTCGACTAACATGGACACCTTACCCTTCTCAGCCGCTGTTACAGTCAGTGAAGAAGGTTGACGAAGTCTCTCCAGAGTGAAAGGGGGAAGGCTAGTCGACTGACCAGGAGCGGGATGTCTTTACAGTAAAACCAAGTCAACTGCCACCCTCTAACTGACTCGGGAACATGGAGGGAAAAGTACTCCTACCTCTCATCTGGATCCCTAACCCCCCACACATTTGGATCACGTGCGTCTTTTCGTCATCCGGGTTAGCTTTCTTTACCGACTGAGATCGGCAAGTGAAAATGTGTTTGAACAGACCCAGTGCGGTTGACACCCAAGGAAGTTCTCGCACATTGAAACAAATGCGGCAAGGTACGAGATTGTGTTGGGAGGAAAGTGGTGGATCTGAGCACCAAAGAAGTACAAAAAACCCCGAAAGAATGGATGCGGGGGCAGGGAGAAACCTCGGTCGGCGTGGGTGGTGAGGAGGACGCGCTCACCCTCGCCCGGCTGGGGCTGGGGCTCGGATTCCCCTTCCGGCAACCTCCAGGACCTATGAGCAATCATGCTGTCGTGGGCGAGACTATCTAAGTCTTCCTTCACGACGGTGGAGCAGATCCAGTCCCCCCTAGATCCAACCAGGCGGCAGAATGGACCGCGACGACGACCCCCGAGCCGTCTTCTTGCCATTAACTGTCACCTTCTTCGCGCAGAGCCGCAGTCTTCTCCTTCACCATGGCGGTGGAGCTCGAGAGGAACATGCGAGGGGGGAGCAGGAAGAGACGAGGCGGAGAAGTGGAGAGAAAGGGGAACGAATGGAGTGCATAGTGCCTCGCATCGGCCTCGGTGCTTTTTACGGGCCCGCTTACGAGTGCCTGAGCCGTGGGCCCGAGCAATACTATCGCATCCCGTAATGGGCACTGGCTTGATACGTGGCGAAAAAGGCAGCGCGAAGATCAAGGAGCCCCTATCTACTCGCTCTGTTTACTGTGCCACGCCCTGTCCCGCGCGCTTCTCGAAAATTTTGAATCCCGTGAGACCCGGAGACCACAGGGCAGTCGATCGCATCAAAGATATCACATTCCAATTTACTCGAAGATTTAAAGCATAATTCACTCGGTGATCTCAGAAGCCAGAATCGATCGAGGCGACTGATGCTGGGTTAAAGGACCAGTATGCTTTCAAGACCTTGATGAAATGCCTCTGAAGCATTGAATTGAGTCGGAACCAACTTCAACCCTTCTTCACTCGGACCTCAATCCATTTGGTGGCTAATGACGATGACATGTACCTAGGGTAGGGTCTTAGGCCTGACCTAGACACCATACCAAAGAACACTGCCCTAGAGTCAAAGATATTCAAAGTCCAACAGAAGATACCGACTGAAATCACTCTGAAGTAACATCCACTCGACAAATGATTCCACTCGGATATCCTAATTCCAATCAACCATGATAACATCACTCGACCATATAAAGAATCACTCGGAGTACGGAAGACCTAAGGTCACCCCAGGATGGCAACGGTCAGGCATTCACTTCGTCGCCACAAAGATCATTAATAGCAGGCGTTACTAGTAACGTCCCATTCTTAACTCACATTGAACCCTGTGTAACCAAGGGCTATGAGGGGCCTGGCGCACTCTATATAAGCCACCCCTCCTCCGGCACAAGGGTTCGCACCCCTTGTGACTTCAACACATATCTAGTCAGAAAGCCTCCGAGGCACCGAGACATAGGGATGTTATCTCTTCCGAGAGGGGCTTGAACTCGTAAACTTGTGTGTACAACCTCGCCGTAGCTAGAACCTTGCCTCCTCCTACTTACCCTACACTCTTACTTTCAGACTCACTCCCACGACACCGGCAGCCCCGTGAGATCGAATAAAAGATAAAATGCAGCGATGAGTGCAGAAGCTCCTTGGTGGCGCCGAGTAGGCCTAGGCTTCATCGGAGGAATTGGTGAGGGTGTTGCGGTTCCAGTGGGGCAGGTCAAGACGGCGCAGTGGGGATGGAGGTGGCACGATAGATGAGGCGAATGTCAGGGCAGCTCCTTGGAGATGGAGGACGGGGAGGCTGATCTAGTGGGACGACGTGATCGACGAAGGATCCTCATCCGGTGCGGTGGATGAGGGACGGCGAGCTGCTGCGGTGGACGACGTCATCGGGGAAGAGTCTCCGGCTGGGCGGCGGTCGGGAGGCCGACGGAGGAGCATGGGGTTTCACGGGTTTTGGCGGCCTCGGTGTACGAATGGGGGGATGAAGGGGAAGGTAGGGGGAGCCATGGCTTAGGGACGCGCTTTTCCAAAATGTAGGGTATGTTACGAACGTACCCCCACCGGTTTTGACCACGTGACGTCGAGGCGGGATTTCCGGCTGAGGGGTAGAAGGGGGATTTCGCATGTCTGGGCTACGGGACGATTTCAGATGAGGAGGGAGTTTTCACACATGTCGAAATTTCGGGATAACAAGGCGCATCGCAGGTTGAAGAGGCGGGAGTTTCACAGCAGAAGAGACAAATGATACTCGAGCTTGAAAATTTTGGGATAACAAGGCGTGGATTCTATGTTCGGTAGAACAAACTTAACGTGTACAAAAAAATCATACAAGACAGAAGAGAGTCATGTCCCCTTTTCCTATATTACTATAAATGCCATTGAAAAAACTACAAGAAAAATGTAATTTTTTGGGAGAACAAGATTACCCTGTACAGTAGCAAATCAATTCGCACTTCCCTCAACAAAAAAAAATCAATTCCCACCACAAGAAAGAGTCATGTCCCTTTTTATATGATTGAAAATGCCAGGATCTCGAATTTCAGTTTTTGAATCCACGCTATGTTGAATTCGAATATATCGTTGGGTGACCTTGCGGTTTATAATGGATGTAGTACTGCATTTTCATCTTCCATCTTATACGAACATTTTACTCCACCCTATGAACATATATATTGTCGTCTACCACATGGACTAAATTTGAATCAATTTTCCTTATTTGAATACGATTGTTGTCAACTTATACCATCATTTAAATATTATCTTGATAACAGAAAACATGCATATAGCAGTAATCATATTTCACTATGAACTACATGTACCATACAATCTCCAATTCAAATATTTGTATCCATTTTATGTTGAATTCAAATCATAGTACATTGCTCTAGGTAGCGAGATGTTCAGGATAATCTAAAACCTGTTTTCATATGTATAATTTTTGGCTGAATTGGGACAAGTTTTGGTATAAGCTTCTTGCAAACCGGAGATTCTCTCAACAAGCCTCGTGGTTCCGAGAGGGAACGTGTCACCTTTGTGTGTGAAACGATATACACCGCCTCCCCCTAATTTTCTTTACAGAGGCAACATATAACTATATGATTGCCCTATTAAATTTTGGAATTATTCCGGGTTCGTTTGGCCTTTTTTACACACTAGCAAAACATGCCCGTGTGTTGCAATGGGAGAAAAGAAGCATCTTTCATACACACATCCGATAACATCAGCAAACAATATTCTTAAAAAAAATCTTTATTGACACAATTTCAAACAATATGAAAATCAACTTTAAGCCACTGGTTTACATAAAAATCGTATCAACAGTTTAATGCGCATCATCGTATAGGGTTGGGAGTGCACTGTGAAAAACAGAGAAGATGATTATGTACCTATTTTTAACCTTTAGGATATGGTAGTTGATAGGAATCAACATCCCCTATAGTGTCAATAATAGATTATGTGAGAGCATCAAACAGTCATATCTACTTAATTTGAATAGGGTAGAAAACATATATAATCGACATTTATTAAATGCCCCACATAGAGAAGATATTAATAAATTTACATTTTGTTAAATTTTGGAATTATTCTGGGTTCGTTTGGCCTTTTTTACACATTAATTGAGTTTCTGGACATTTAATGTGCATAATTCAAATTTGAACTGCACGCACATGCTCCAGTGCACCAAAGTTGGTTGAAAAATAACATGTGTGTCCTTTGGTGAATTTCTAGGTCACATGCAAGAAATTGGAATGAAATTCAAACATCTGGGCGTCGTGACTCGGCCGCGAACATTGAGAAACTTGGTTTTAAATTCCTGTAAATAAAAAACTCGTCTGGAAATCATGAAACTTGGCATGGTGTCATGTCATGGCACTAACATGCTGTGGTAAAAAACTTGGCCAAATTGGAACAAGTTTTGGTATAAGCTTCTTGCAAACCGGAGCTTCCCTCAAGAAGCCTCGTGGTTCTGAGAGGGAACATGTCATCTGTGTGTGCGAAACGATATACGCTGCCCCCCTTGATTTTCTTTATAGAGGCAACATAGAACTATATGAGTGTCGTGCTAAATTTTGGGATTTGTCCGGGTTCGTTTGGTTTTTTTCATACATTAATTGAGTTTCTGGTCATTTAATGTGCATAATTCAATTTTGAACTATTAGCACATGCTCCAGTGCACCAAAGTTGGTTGAAAAATAACATGTGTCCTCGGGTGAATTTCTTGGTCCCTTGCAAGAAATTGGCATGAAATTCAAACATTTGGGCGTCGTGGCTCTGCCGAGAACATTGAGAAACCTGGTTTTTAAATTCTTGTAAATCCAAAACATGCCTGAGAATCAAGAAACTTGGCATGGTGTCATGTCATGGTACTAACATGCCATGGTAAAAAAATTGGCCAAATTGGAACAAGTTTTGGTGTAAGCTTCTTGCAAACCGGAGCTTCTCTCAAGAAGGCTCGTGGTTCTGAGAGGGAACGTGTCACCTTTGTGTGTGAAATGATATACGCTGCCCCCTTAATTTCCTTTACAGAGGCAACGTAGAACTATATGAGTGTCGTGTTAAATTTTGGAATTACTCTGGGTTTGTTTGGCCTTTTTTATGCATTAATTGAGTTTCTGGTCATTTAATGTGCATAATTCAAATTTGAACTACAAGCACATGCTCCAGTGCACCAAAGTTGGTTGAAAAATCACATGTGTGTCCTCGGGTAAATTTCTAGGTCCCATGCAAGAAATGGGAATGAAATTCAAACATCTGGGTGTTGTGGCTCGGCCGGAAACATTGAGAAACTTAGTTTTTTAATTCCTGTAATTTATAGGTCCCATGTAAGAAATGGGGATGAAATCCAAAACACGCATGAAAATCATGAAACTTGGTTCGTGCCATGACATGACACCAACATGCTGTGGTAATTTTGCTGTCCACTTTGCGAAGGCGCACACATTAACAATCAACAAAGTCATTTTTGAACAAGTGATGTCATGTTACAATCGGAAACACAAGTATTATTCAAACTGTGGGTGTTCTACTTACCATTTATGTGCCACCACACGTCCCCTTTTTATTAGCTAGGAGGCGCCGTGCAGGGTAGCTATTTGAGTACGGGAGGCGTGCGATCAGACCCCTGCATGTGCTTATCGGGAGGAGAGCCCTTTGACCTCCATCTGCCGCCCACCTCTCTCCCAAGGTCTCCATTAATGGCGCCCGAGCCCCTGCTTAATGGCGTGGCTATCTCTCACTCGACTGAGATTTAAGAGAGAGAAAGAAAATCTGAAAAGAAAATTTTGCACTGATCTTGATGTAAGATCTGACGGACCAATATAGCATCTACTGCGACTTATAGCAAGACTGATGAATATATAAGGACAACGACAATGGATAATAATTGTATTTCATATTTAGGAAGATAATTAAAAAAGCCACATGCGGCTACGCCCTAAACACAAGGGTAAAAGAAGAAGGAAGACACATACAACGATCTGGCTCGCTGATCTCTACTTTCTTGATGCGCTACAGGTCGCGAAGACTAGTTCTCGCGGTGAGCGGCGATGATCACTTTCATCAGTTTCACGTCCTTAATACGCTGCTTGGCATTATCCACGGATTCCTCCACCAGCCTTTTGTGCTCGATGTGGAGCATGGCATTCTCGTCCATAAGTTTCTTGACGATGACGACTGTCCTCTTCAACAAGGCAGCGGTCTCCTCCGTTTCAGCGATCTTCGCCCTCAGCAGGTCGCGCTCGGCTTGGAGCTTTGCATTTCCCTCCCCTAGTTGCCGGATGACACCGGTAGCTTGTTCAAACGAGGCTTTCATGTCATCCTACAACCTCGCCCAGCCGGAGATCTGATCCATCTGGCAATGGACGATCGCATGCATGCGCCTGTAAGAGTCCTCGCCTACCCGCGAGACATTTTCCCAGGCCGCCGCAGCGCGGGAGGACATCTCTGCTGCATTCGCGGCACGGCGGGACATCTCTGCTGCTTCTGCGGTGCGGCCCAACCAGTCTGCTGCATCAACGGCATGGCAGGACCTCCGTGCTGCTTCGGCAGCGTGGCGGGACCTCTGTGCTGCTACTACCGCACGGCAGGACATGTCGGCTGCTTTCGCAGTGAGGCGGGACATCTCTCGTGCTTCCTCTTCCATGCTCGCCTCTCCCTGGTGGTAATCTCTCGACCCAGAACTCATGCTGGCCATGGCAGATGCAAGGGAACGATGCTGAATGACTTGTTTTTTTTGGATGAGGAGTTGAGGAGGAATGTGCAGTCATCTTGGCATAGTAGTATTTATAACAGAGTACTAATATGCTCCTAAGTGGTAAATTGTTTAGGTTGTCATCGGTGTGAACAGGTTTGCAATTAAATATAGCATGGTAGTAATTTGGAATGTGACGAGGCACAAGCTCAAAATTTATTGACGGTTCTAGTTTCTAAGTGCGGCACTATTCCCGGATGGCGTAACGTGGGCACATGTTCTCGGCCGTGGTGTAGCAGTTTTGTAATATGCCATGGTACTTCTTTTTCTACTACTATGTACGTGCAATAACTTGCACCGTCGAATACATATCTTATGGTTATTGGGGCGTTTGACAGGAATAGCCTCGCGGCGAGCTATAGACTAGTCTTTTTTTCACACGCATTACATCGACACATATCATCTCTCTCCCTCTTTCGCACGCACACACCTAGTCTCTCGGGACTTCTCGCACGCACCATCTCTAACTCCCTAGGTCGATGCCACCCACATACACTTGTACTCTGACTTTAGTACGTTATAAATGAAGAGAAGAGGTGCACGCACGCACTCGTCCTCTCTCACACACACATCTATAGCTACAAATTGTAGTGTTCTCAACCATCCGATTGGCTCTATCATAGGTTCTCGTTGCTCCTTGGCCTTGAGATTGAGAAGTTTAAAACCCGGAGGCTAAGCTGGAGGCGTGAGGTTTTGGTTAATGTGCGGACCGCAAACGACACCAACACGACACGAGCTTTGTCTGCCTGGTGCACAGTCGGGTGAGTACTACTAGTAGTGGTACTACTTTGATGTGTCACATCAACTCGCACAAGTATGCAACACTTCCTAAAACAAGCATATAAGCTTCTTATACTTCTTACTCGAAGGATCTGATGTCGAAGTAATTGCAGCATCGCCACCAAAACCCACCATCTCTTAAGCTAAATTAGACCGAGCTAACCACTATATTACACTACTAGGGAAAACCTTATACACAGAACTTTAGCAGTAGCGCTGTGTAAAACAGGGCACTACTACTACTTAGTAGTAGCGCAGGGCAGAGGAAGGCGCTACTGCTATGAACATAACAGTAGCACGGCAAGGGAAAAGAGCGCTACTACTAAAATTACCCCACCGTTGCCGCCAGGCAAAGTTTAGTAGTAGCGCTTTCCTATGAAACGCGCTATTGTTAGCTAGTTTAGCAGTAGCGTTTGCTCCAAAACCGTGCTACTGCTAATCCAGCCTTATCCCCATGCGCGCCCGCCCGTTTCCTCACTCTCCTGTCTCACTGTCGCGGGCGTCGTCCTCCTCCTGCCATCGCCCCCCCATCGCCGCATTGCTACCGCCGGCGTCTCCGCCATCCTCCGGCCTCGGTAAGACTCCTCCTTCTCCTCTTCCTTGTCCACCCCACTCCTCGTCCCCTCGTCCCTCCCCTGCTCCTCCCTCCTCCGCCCCACTCCTCCTCCTCTCGTCCCTCCCCCTGCCCCTCCCTCCTCTAGCCGCCCCTCCATCAACAACACCTCCTCCCTCCATAGCCCCTCATCCCTCCACAGCCCCTACTCCCTCCCCCTCCTCCATCCACAGCCCCTCCTCCCTCCATAGATTTACTTGATAGTATAGATAGGTAGAATGTAGGTTTTTTCAATAGTATAGATAGGTAGAATCTTGTAGAATGGACATAGAATTTAAGTGGTTAATAGAACTAGTTTATTTATAGTAAGTGCTTAATAGATTTAGTTGAATTAGTAAGAACATTATTTATTTTTATTTTTAGTAAGTTCTTAGTTGAACTAGTTGACTTAGTAATAAAATTAATTATTTTTATTTATAGTAAGTGCTTAGTTGAACTAGTTGAATTAATAGACCTAGTTTATTTTTAGTAAGAAAATTTAGGTATGGAAAATTTAATTATTTTTATGTCATTATCACTTTGTGATCAAAGAATGCTATATGAGATTTGATGATCTAAAATTTTACTCAGTGGAATATGCAGGCTTTGTAGAGTCGTGTCTCCTTGGAGTGATCGTCATCCGAGCTACCTCTACTTCCTCTACACCCGAGTTGGTGAGCTAAAAGTCTACCTCCTCATTCTCCACTCCTCGGTGTGTTGAATAGAGTAGAACTAGGGTATTTAGACGGTGAGCTCATGTGCGAATGCTTATGATAGTTGATCCGGATGGAATCAAAAGTTTAAGCATCATTGTATGTGTATGAACATATTTGTATCACAGGAAAAATCCGAGTTGCCTATGTTTTGCCAGAGTGTTGATTCATTTCCATTCCGGCAAATTTCAGGCGCTCGATATGTCCTATTTTAGCAAAGGTCATGCCGGATTTTTCCGTGAATTTAAGCACGACTTGTGCTAGAATATGTAGGAAATATCGAGTGCCTCGGATTTGCTAGAAAGAGAATTAAACAACATTTCGAGTTGACTTTTGAGTTTTCTGGTAGTTGTCTTCAATCGATTTTCAATTAATGTTTCAACTATGAACATAGGAAATGTCTGACGACGAAAATGATTTCAGTATGTGCGAATACTGCAAAGATGAGCGCGACCTGTGCGACAGACATTTCCTAGTTGATGATAGGCGCTTCAGCATCAAGCTGGATGAGACCTTCGAAGTGGATACAGTAAGTCACAACGACAAGTCTTTTTTCGTAATTAAGCATGACTTCTTCTTCTTTTGCTTCAACTTATAATTTTAATTGTTTACTATTCTACTAGCGTATCCCCTTCCATGCAAGAATTTTTGTCTTGGATAAGATTGGTTTCAGTCCTATGAAAACTATGGAGGTAAAGAGAGTTCACTTGAGGACCGAGCGTGGTTATACTTTCGACGCAAAATTATACAATGCAGACACCTACACCTATTTTGAATGCAAAAATTGAAGAGCACTATGCAAGGCTTATGCATTTGAGCCAGATATGCTTATCACCTTTGATATTTGTCCGGAAGATGATATTGAAGGTAATATCGACATCTGGGTCAATCTGCAGACGCCTCCAGTTCTACCATTATGTGAGTTTCTCAACCATATTTATGTCTTTGATATTGTTTATTCAAAAATAGCTGACAACTAATTTCTAATGACAACTTATTTCCATTCAAGCAAACATGTCCGACGCTTGGTAGACATGACCTACCGCTGTCTCGGGGTTGAACTAAACCATGAGGAGATAAGTCATTATGTTTCATGGCTTGAGGATCTTGATGCTGTCAAGAGAAATTATTTTCCTGGACTTGAAAATCTTAGTACTCAAAACGTGCGACCAATAGTGTTTGTATTGAACTACGGTCACATCTATTTAGGAAAGATGGTAAGATTTTTACTATTTGTACTCAGTGCATCTTTTGCGTACATTATTTTTTAAGCTAAACTTCATTGCTAAGTATGTTACTATGATGTTCTTCAACAGGGACTCCCGATGATAGTTTTGCCTCATTGGATCGAGTCTAAAGGTCGCATGGAAATGGTTAGCTTACGGCCAAGACATCCTACATCGCGCATGAGTGCATTCAGGATTTCTGAAACCGAGCAAGTCTTAATAGTGAAAGACTGGAGCAAAATTGTGAAGGATCGCAGAGAAGTACTAGGGAGCAGCAATCAGAAGCGCATCCCACAATTAGGAGACAGGTTCATCTGCATGCTCCAATATGATGAATCAGGACTGCTACACATGTTCTATGCTATTTTACCTCAGAGAGAGCGGCAGGAGTGATTAGCTAGCTAGAATGAGTTTGAAGATGATGATGTGCTACACTATGACTATGATGATTAAATAGCTAGTGTTGGTGGTAATGACTGATGATTATTATTAGCTAGTGTTGGCGGTGATTAGATAGCTACACTATGACTATGATGATTAAATAGTGGTAATGACTGTGATGATTATTAGCTAGTGATGTTGGTGATGATTGATGCAAGAGTTTTTTTATTAATATGATGATGATGATGAGTTATTATATCATTGGGTGAAAGAACCGCGGATTAGTTTCAAGTGGATGGATCCTAAGTGATCAAGTCATGGATTATCCCATGACTTGATCACTTAGGATCCATCCACTTGAAACTAATCTGCGGTTCTTTCAACTAGTGATTTGATAACTAATTATAATGTAAAAATAATATCTAAATTTCTACTGTATGAAAACTTGTATAAAGGTGTATGAATACGACAAAAAATAAAAAAGAAATAGAATACAGAATAATAGTAGTACCGCGGGCAGTGAGACGCGCTACTAGTAATTACCAGTAGCGCCTGTTGCACTACACGCTACTACTAAGTTGATATAGCAGTAGCGCGTGTTAACACACGCTAGTGCTAACCTTTAGCTGTAGCGTCGTAGCAGTAGCGCGGTTACCCATGCTACTGATAGGCCAAAAACCCGCGCTACTGCTAGGCTTTTCCCTAGTAGTGTTAGCATATTACTAAGATAAAAAGAAGGCACTGTAGAATCATTTAGGAGGCGAGCTTGTCAATCTGAATGTGGAGGGACACTGTCCTCGACAACCCAGCCCCGACCAGCAGCTTGGGCGGAATTGTGAAGAAGGTCAGCTCCTGCACGGCGACGTCGCCTGGATCCTTGCTTCTTGTCACCTCGATTTCCACCTTGACTGCGTCGGTCCTGCCTTTGGGCTCCCCCGGCAGGCCGTTCGCCCATAGCTTGGACGCGTAGTGTGGTAGTGGGGACGCCCCCGCTCTGATGCAGACGACCGACACAACGATAGGCGCGCCGATGTCGAGCACGTCGCCGACAAAGAAAAACGCACAGCCATCCTCCTCCGCGAACAGCAAGAGCTGTGGCTCTGACACTGGCACTTGCAGCTGGAGCACCTTGCCGTACTGGATCCTGTGCACGGGCATGGGATTGACGGTGCTGATATGGTGGGCGAGCGCCAGCAGCAGGCCTTCGTAGCTGCAGATGGGCACAGGGCATTTGCAGGGCGTGAGCAGACACAGGCTCTGGTGATTGGCGAGCTTGTGGTAAGTGACGTAGAGCCCACAACCTTCGTGCGAGCACTCCACCCTCACCGAGGAGAGGATGGCATCCATCGCCGTGTTTTGCACGTCAAAGCCGCCGCCGCGCTCGCACTTCTGGCACTGCCGCTAGTTCTCAGGGCGCTCACCGCGGCAGTCCGCGTAGGCCAGATGCCCTCCCTTGCACTGCACAAATCAATCGAACAGCACATCAATCAAGAAACCTGCACCTTGCTCAATTAGCCGAATGGATGAGGTGTATTCGAACCTCATACACTAGAGGCTTCAAGGTGTGGAGGCACAAGGGGCAGTGGAGCAAGGTGAGGTCCATAGAGACCATAGAGAGCTCCATCGCCGGGTCCTGTTCCGTCGGCATGATCTCGCCCTCCTCGTGCACAACCATCTCTGGCTTTAGGGCCGGGGCATTACAAAGTTTTACCGTCGCTTATTCATACTACTTAAAGGTGCATTAAATCAACACATGCAAGTATCAAAAGGAAAGTCACGGCATGCATGCATGCGTTGTAATTAATGCATCGGTAAACGCATATTATTGAAATATATCGAGTGCACTGCTTTGATGTGTTGCGTCAACTCGTATAACAAGGAGAAGTTTTATTACAACGCCCTCTCCCTCGCCCATAAGCATGGTGGCTCGCAGAACTAGAAGAAGCTTTCGCTACACGCTCTCCCTCCCGCACGCTGTGGACATGCAGCAGTTCATTCGGTGTCAGACGGCCAGAAGCATACTAGTAGTACTCCACTGCAATAGTACCATCATTGTTCGACTTCCCGAAGAGGAGAAGAGCTAAGCGCAACCCCGACACTTGTGTGGCAGTTTCATGTGTAGGGGAGGCAGTATAGTGACATAGTCTAGGATAGCGTGTACCGTGCCTCTAAGCTTAAGATCATTGGAGTCGGCTCCATGCTATGAGGCCGTCTCAAAGCATTTTTCTGATTAAAATAATCTTCTGGCCCTACATGTCATCCTGGTGATTGTAGTTTGTGTCGGATATCGGGTTCCGGCAAAACCCTTGAGTTCGAACTCTGGGGTGCGCATGAAGATCTCTCTTCCCCTAGCTCACGCTCTCACCACGATCGCAAAGCTTAGCTCGTCGAATCCGAAGAACAAGGGACACAAGAGTTTATACTGGTTCGGGCCACCGATGTGGTGTAATACCCTACTCTAGTGTGGTGTGGTGGATTGCCTTGTAGGCTGGGATGAACAAATACAAGGGAAGAACTACCTCCTGAGGACAGGTGTTCTTGATCTCGGTGAGCTTGTGTGTGTGAGGATGGTCCGAATGATCCCTCCTTGCTAGGGTGGTGGCTAGTCCTATTTATAGAGGCCCGGGTCCTCTTCCCAAATTTTAGGCGGGAAGGGATCCCACAATGGCCAATTTGAAGGCGGACAACTAGTACAAGCTATCCTGATAAAAGGTGGTCTTTGCCTGCCAAAGGCTCTGGTGGTGACGCCGTCGTGGGCTCCGCGATAACCTCCGTCCTGCCGTCATGCTGGTCTTGGTCTCGTTGCACCGATATGGAAACCTTTGCCTGACGCCTCGGGACTCCTCGCCTGCGCCTGCTCCTTTAGCACCAAAGAGGAAACCAGTACTCTGCGCCCGCTGGCGCCCGCCTAGCCATGGTCGTCACGGCTCACGTCACGGGAACCTCACGAGGTGCCCCTCGCCTTGATGTCTCCGCTCCTCGCGAGCCAGCCTAGTGTGGCTGCCCTTGAGGAGGTCTTGTGTCGTCCGCCTCTTGAGGCTTGGCCCCTCGCGAGAGTCTTGAGTGTTTGCCGGTGAAGATGGGCCGTACCAGGCCTCTAGTGGAGCCACACTGTGGGCCGCAGGCAGGCAAGTCTGGGGACCCCCGTTCCCAGAACGCCGACAGTAGCCCCTAGGCCCAAGGCGCGCTGGGACTTGGCTTCGAGGCGAAGCCAAGGGTCAAGTGCGGAGTGCCGCGGGCCCCAACTGCCTGCGGCCTTGACTGACCCATGGCGACTGACGGGACGTGGGCGTCCCCGCTTCCCCACCCAGCCTTGATATCCGCCTGTCTAGGCGGCCACCGCGACCTACACAGTTATTCCTTCATCACTGGTGACGCACTCCCCCAACTCTTCTGCCTTCCCGAAACAACAGCCTCCTCTTCCAATCTGACTTGAGCTCTGTCCTCTCCGTCGCCATGGCGCCGAGCCGAACGAAGAGAGGGAAGAAGAATTCCCCGTCCTCAGCCGAACCACCTCCGACCCTTGAGCCAGCCGTTGAGCGGTCGGTGCCGCTTAACCAGGAAGCCATGGACAAGGTCCGCCCAGCGCTCGCCGTCGACTTCAATGAATGGGGGAAGACGGTGGCCTGGCCCGCATCCCGCGCCTCTGTCGATAGGACAGTCACCGAGGTCCACATCTTTCTTGACACCTTATGGGCCGGCCTGATTCGCCCTTTCTCCACCTTCTTCAACGCCGTGCTCTCCCATTACCAAATCCACATGCTGCACCTGGGTCCCCAATCCATCATCCTTCTTGCTGTCTTCGCCTTTGTCTACGAGGCCATGGTGGGCATTGCTCCTTCCATGGCCCTTCTTCGCCATTTCTTATCGCTGCACCTAACTGACCCTCGGCAGTGCTCGGGATGCTTGAGCTTCTAGGCCGTGGCTGCGACAGCCGGCTCGGGGATTGACTTCGAGCTCCCGCCGTCTGCGAGCGAGTTCCGGAAGCGGTGGGTATTCATGGACGTCGGCGTGCTAAGCCCCCTGCTCTCGCTTCCGTTGGCACCCACCGCTCCCAGCTCTGGCTGGGGCCACAAGAGGCTCGCTGACCCACGTCTTGCCTACGTCTGGCTCCGGTTGAAGAGGCTGAAGGATCTTGGCGTGACTGCGCCCATGGTGGTGAAGGAGTTCATCCGGTGCCGTGTTGCCCCGATCTAGCGCCATTCTCGGCCAATGTGGACCTTGTTCGGCAGCAAGGACCGCATGAGGCTTCACGAGTCCGGGCTTCCTCTTGAGGCGCAATGAACTGTGCTTGAGATCCTAACGGGAGACCCGTCACCAGCCAACATGCCGGAGGAGGGTTGTCTCTTGTACTGCTACTCGAACAAGGTGGATTTCGTGAGGCAGATGCCCCCTTTTGATGAGTGGGGACTACGTCCGGCCGGTCTTGAAGGGCCTCGCGAGAACCCTGTCCCCGTGGCTCCCTTGCCCGCCGTCAGCATGATGGCCTCCCCGGAAGTGGGCATAGGGGGGCGACCACCGTCGGCCGTTGGCGATGCGGCTGCTGAGGAATCGGCGCCGCTCGGGGCTCCCGAAGGTTCATCACATGGGCCCCAGAAGAGCCGTCTTGAGGAAGCAGCCGGAGGGGCGTCGCAGCCTGATACTCTTGAGGATGCAGCCCCCGAGGCCCTGGCGGGTCACCATGAGGCGGAGGCCAAGGTCTCCACGCAGTACAGCACCCCTGAGGTCGCCTCCTCAGGGGCTACCCCAGCCGTGCCCGAAGCTGGTGACCGTACCCTGGGCTTCGGCCGGCTCCGACTGAACTTTGATGCGCTCCGAAAGAGGAAGGGGTCTCCAAGCTGCAGCGGTGATGCCTTCCGGCCATTGAAACACAGGAAGTATATCGCCATAGACGAGTGAGTACCTTATCTTTGCAATTTCTCGAGTGCCACTTTCCCTGCTGGCTGTGGCTCCTCAGGGTCCCTTCTGCTAAGGCGGCGAAATCTCGCGAGAAGCAACCTCCTCCTGCCTCGAGTCCCCTGCTGGCCTTGAGCACCCTGAGGCAGCATGCCACACTCGGCGCGAGGTTGGCCAGAGAGGCAAGCGCGCTAGCCTGGCGCCTCGAACCCGCGTTCTTGCCGTCTATCCTTCATGGCCTTGCTTGGGGTGCGACAGGTGTGCAAAGGGCTCCTCCTCTGGTTGTCGACCGCGGCTGGGTGGCCTCAGCCCTAGCCTCTCCTTCGTGTAGCGAGCCGCTTCCCCCGGGCTCCCGACAGGGCGTCTGGCAAGGCGCCAGCCCCCAGCCCCCTGCTGGGAGAAGGCTCGCCATCTCAGACCTCGTCAACGACTGACGACATGAGGGACGGGCCCGGTCATGCATTCGAGCTCGCCCGCAAGCGGGGTGCCGTCCGCCACGAGCTCTTCCGGGAGGCGATGGGTGCACTGAGCCGGCTTGCAGAAGAGCTCGTGGACGTCGATGCCCGCCTTGAAGCTGAGGGTCTCCGGCTGGTGGATGAATGGCATCAACTGAAGGTGGCCATCAACCTCAGGCGCCTCCAGCGCGAGCACGCCAACACGAAGGCCGAGGCATCCCTTGCAACCCCGCGCGGGGCCAGCGCCCGGGCCTTGGAGGAGGCCAGGGAGGCAGACCACCGCCGCAAGGTCACCGAGAAGCACATGCAGGAGCTCCTGGCCCTGAATGCCTCCCTGGAGCGGCAAGTGGAGGCGCGCGGAGCTGCCTTGGCATCGATGAAGGGGGCGCCATCTGATGAGGAGGAGATCTTGAGGCGCGAGGAAGTGCTGATGCTAGAGGCCACAGAGCGCAGCCACAAGCTTGAGCGGTTGGAGACGAGGGATAATCAGGTTGACGAAGCGGAAGATGCCGCCAGCGCACGCGAGGCCTGGACCTAGGAGGAAGTTGACCGCAGGGTGGTCGAGGCTCGTGCTGATCTTGCCAACAGGTATGACCTGAAGCTGAAGCTCGTGGAAGCCGAAGCTGAGGGCAGGACCGCCGCCCTCAGGTCAAGGTTGGCCGAGGCGGAGCAGCGCGAGAAGGCTGTAGCAGCTGCCTTGATCTCCATGCAGGCTGAGTTGGCCTCCGCCCGTGCTGAGCTGCTCCCGATTCAGCAGCGGATTACCAACACCGAGTCCTTCATGCTGTAGAGCAGGGAAGAGGTGCTCCGCCGGCAGACGTTACTACGCGAGCATACTCCCATGCTTCGGGACCTTAGGGTGAGGGCCAATCAGGCGCTAGGCGCCATCTGCGACGAGCACGCCCCTCACCCCCTCACCGAGGATTACGCCAGCCATCTTCGCTTCTTCACCGACGTCGTGACGTGCCTGGAGAACCGGGCTGAGAGGGCTCGCGAGCTTGTGGATGAAAAGAGCCGAGGCCTCCTCGGGCGCGCCTTCTCCCACGTCTTCAGCCATCTCCTAAACATCAATCCTGACTTTAACTTTGACGCTGCCATCGCCCCGGTGCCCGAGGTCATCCGGGACAACCTAGCACGCTTGGTGGATGACAATGTGGATGCTCTGGTTAGGGCCTTTGCTTCTGATGATGACGCGGTGGTGTTCGTGGCGGATGAGGGCGGCGCGGTTGATGACGATGAAGATAGTGCCAGCGACGGCGCCAACAGCATGTCTGGGAGTGATTCGGAAGACGCGGCGAGCAACATGTCCGACTGAGCCCGTGCTCCTTTATTTTGAACCTGCATGCAAAAGCTTGGGCATGGCCCCTCACGATGTAAGACATTTTGGGGAGGGGAGCCCCTCATGTAAACGGACTACCATTTTACTTCTTAGGCTAGGCTTGAAAACACGCTTTTGTGAGCTTACGAGCCCCTTGCGGGCTTGCTGCCGTAACTTAACTTAGTCCAGTCGGGCTTCAAACTGATTTTGTAGCTGCGGATGTGCATTTCTTCCGAGGGGAGTCCCTTGCGGGCTCGTGAGGTTTTGGTCTCCTGAGGGGTCTACCAGTCCGCCCGAGAGGGCCTCACGAGAAGTGAGCACCAGTCATGGCGGGGTGCGCGCGTAGTGCATGCATGCCACGGCCAGCCCCCGCTCACGAGGTGCTCAGAAGGGGGGAGGTAGCAGACGCAAATCTCAAAACAAGGCACAAATCCAGAAACCCAGGAAATCAACATGAACGAGAAAGGATGCCCCTCATGCTTGCCAATAAAAATACAATTTCGAGTTCAAATCCAAAAAGGCGGCAAAACGAGCTACAGAAAAGAGGGGTTGAAAGCAAATGGCCGCGTCCGGCACCTAGCTAGTCTTGTTGTCTTCCCACCAGCGCGGAGCTAAGTGCTTTCATAGGCCGTGAGCATAGTAATTGGGGGACAGTGTCGACGGCCAGCGCGGAGCATGTTGCTTCCACTAGGACATGGGCGGGAGCCCCCGAGGCCCGAGGGCGGCTCTCCGGAGACTCTGGGGCGTGTACAACCCCACTCATTATGACGTGAGAGTGTCACGGGCGGAGACCTTCACAGGCATGAGCCTTGCTTCATATCGCCAGACGAGGGCCCCGCCTTGCGCCGCCCTCAACCACCGTTGGGGCGTCCGGAAACCAGGACGATGCCAAGGGGCAAAGGGGATGCTAGCGGCGCCCTCAGCGACCACGGGCCCTCTGTCGGGGGGAAGGCTCGCCAGTGCCTCCCCGATGGAGGACCTACCTCCAGGCGACGCCTTGCTCCGTGCGATGCGGAGAGGGGCCTCGCTCCAGGCCCCTCCCACGCAGCCCCCAGTGCGCTTCCCTTGCTGGAAGTGAGGCTGCCGTGCTGGAGTCGTCGTCCACTGCTGTGACCTGATCCACCTGTGACCCATGGTTAGCGTAAGCCTGCTCCTGAGAGATTAGCAGTACCCTGCGGTTGTTGTCGTCGGCGGGGTCGGCGAGGCTCCTGGGTGGCTCCTGGGTGGCCACAACTTGAGGCGTAGGTAAGTAGCAGAAAGGAGGCGTACCCCTGGTTGCAGCGTCCAACAGCTCAGCGACGCGCTCCAGCAATGCACCGCGGCCGCTCTCTGCCAGTCGGCACCGCTGCAGCTCCCGCGCCACTATGAGCACGGCTCTCATGTTTGCTTGTTCCCGTCGGGTGTGCGGCGCCGTCGCCGCGGCGTAGCTCGAAGCCCTTGCGGCGGCCCGCGCGTGCCGCCGGGTAAGGGTGGAAGGCACCGGACCGCGCCGCCCGTGCCCTGCAGCGTTCGGCGGTGCTTGGGCCGCTTGAAGCGCGGAGTTGAGGTCTTCTTGGGCGGACGGTTCCGGGAAAACCCTTGAGGTTCGAACTCTGGGGTGTGCACGAAGATCTCTGTTCCCCTAGCTCACGCTCTCACCACGATCTCAAAGCTTAGCTCGCCGAACCCGAAGAACAAGGGACACAAGAGTTTATACTGGTTCGGGCCACCGATGTGGTGTAATACCCTACTCTAGTGTGGTGTGGTTGTTGCCTTGTAGGCTGGGATGAACAAGTCAAGGGAAGAACTACCTCCTGAGGAGAGGTGTTCTTGAGCTCGGTGAGCTTGTGTGTGTGAGGATGATCTGAATGATCCCTCCTTGCTAGGGTGGTGGCTAGTCCTATTTATAGAGGCCCGGGTCCTCTTCCCAAATGTTATGCGGGAAGGGATCCCACAACGGCCAATTTGAAGGGGGACATCTAGTACAAGCTATCCTGACAAAAGGTGGTCTTCGCCTGCCAAAGGCTCTGGTGGTGACGCCGTAGTGGGCTCCGCGATGACCTCCGTCCTGCCGTCCTGCTGGTCTTGGTCTCGTTGCACCGATATGGAAACCTTTGCATGACGCCTCGGGACTCCTCGCTTGCGCCTGCTCCTTTAGCACCAAAGAGGAGACCAGTACTCTGCGCCCGCTGGCGCCCGCCTGGCCTTGGTCGTCATGGCTCACGTCACGGGAACCTCACGAGGTGCCCCTCGCCTTGATCTCTCGGCTCCTCGCGAGCCAGCCTAGTGAGGCTTCCCTTGAGGAGGTCTTGTGTTGTCCGCCTCGTGAGGCTTGGCCCCTCGCGAGGGTCTTGAGTGTTTGCCAGTGAAGATGGGCCGTACCAGGCCGCTAGTGGAGCCACGCCGTGGGCTGCAGGCAGGCAAGTCTGGGGACCCCTGTTCCCAGAATGCCGACAGTTTGCACGCTCATCTGGTCAAGACATGAATATATATTTTAATTTGTGGTGGGGTAAATGTTAGAGGCTGCAGCAAATATATTGTACACTGCGGGTCTTTTAGCCAAGTTTTTAGAGGCAAGCATGTGGGGCCAGTGCTATGATGTGTCGCGTCAACTCATACAACAAGGAGAAGCTTGCTTTTACTACCACACGCCCTCTCCCTCGCCCATACGCGCAATGGCTCGCGGACGAGGACAGGCTTTTTCTTACTACACCAAGCTATCCCTCCCGCATGCCGTGGATGGACATGCAACAGTTGATTCGATACTATAGAAGTAGTAACATCATTGTTCGTCTTCTCGAAGAGGCGAAGAGCCAAGCGCAACCCGAACGTGGGAGTTGCGAACGCTCGCGTGGCAGTCTTTGTGTAGGGGTGGGGTGTGGTGCGGAGCCTTGGAGCATGCATATAGCCAGGCTCTTGCATGAGACAAAATTGCCATGTAAGTAGGCTATAAGCCCACTATTGTATTTGCCTTTCTAGAGATTTCAACAAGTGAATACACCCTAAATGAGTACATACAGAGAAAAATGAGTGAATCTACACCGTAAATAAATATGTAGTTCTCTCATTTTCCTCTCCGCCTTGGTCGCAGTGCACAATATTGAGTATACTACTACTGACTAGTCTCTTTTTGACATGCATTTAGATATGGCTTGAATGCCAACGAGGCAGAGGGTAGCAGTTCCTGAAACATTGAACGGTCAATGATGCCTCCGCATTCAATTAGCATGCAGAGGTAGGAGTAAGTAATTGGAGAAGCAGAATGGAGCTAGCACAATGTGAATGCCACGCAGTTTGGACCCTCATAAAGGCGCCCCACCACTCCAATCCATCTACTCCTAGTCTCTGTTTAACACTGTCCACTCCAATCCAAGACCAAGACCAAGTGAAAAGAAGCCACAAGCACCCATGGCGCCGATGGACGTGTGTGGCAGTCGGTTGTGTCGGATCGTCCAAGACGTTGGCCTGTGGCCCCGCACCATATAGCGTTTCCAAACGGTGCTGGTGACCACCAGCGTCATAGCCCTCATCGATGCCGGCTTCGCCTCTCGCATGTGCCAGATGATGGTTGACTCCATCCGCAAGTTCACCACCGTCAAGAAGCACGCGGACGACCTTGTCGTACTGCTCTAGCCTGCGCACCCAGGCTCCTCGTTGCTTGACACCCTCATCGGCCTCCAGGGTGACGTACTCTTTGAAGCACTAGTGGCCCTGCAGCTGCCAGAGGTCACGACGAAGAATGTGCACCTCGAGGCCGCGCTCGCCGCGCAGCGCCTCGCCATGCAAGAAACCGTCGACCTGCACATCCACATCTACGAGGAAATCATCTACATAGGCCACTACAAGGGCAGCGAGGACGGTAAGATGTTGGCCTTCTTCCAGCGGCTGGAGTCTTTGGACACCATTGTTCAGAAGCACATCGACCTGGCCACGAAAGCCGCTGCGACTTAGCCACTGTTCAATGGGCCGGCGCCATGAGTCGAGGAGGTGGACGTCGTCGATGGATGCATCTTTGTACTTGCCTCCTGTAACCAACACTGCATCGCCTCGTGGCCTTAATGTTTTATTAGTGTATGACATTTTTATTCTAGTCGTAAATGACATGTGTGATCCCTTGCTCTTCTTTGGCTTTAATTATATGTAGTATCACTGTCTTCGACCTGGTGTACTACCTAGGTCCTGGTTTATTAGTCCCTTTTGTAATTTGTGCTAAATTTTGACCAAAGATTTAACTGACAAAATGTTAGTGCATGCCAACAAAAATCATATCATTTGATTTGTATTTGAACATAGTTTTCAATGATATAATTTTGGTGACATGCATGAACCTTTTGTTAGTCAAATTTATGGTCAAAATTTGGCACAGATTATGATGGGGAGCAATAAACCAGGGCGGAGGTAGACTGGTCCATCACCATCGTGTTTTGTGTCTAATTTTGACTTCAGCGACCCAACCTACATGGAGGGAGTGCTGTATA
This sequence comes from Triticum aestivum, assembly GCF_018294505.1. Taxonomy (NCBI): domain Eukaryota; kingdom Viridiplantae; phylum Streptophyta; class Magnoliopsida; order Poales; family Poaceae; genus Triticum; species Triticum aestivum. Next base: position 288,286,745 of record NC_057805.1, read on the forward strand.
TATTGGCACGACAACCAAACTTATATATTCAAAACCGAGTGTTACTACATGTCACGAGTTCAAAACAAGAAAGTGGAACAAGTACAACATGGTTGTCTCGTTCGCGTCACACCCCCACACGGTCGCGGTGCACAATGGAGTAAATGACTAGTTTCTTTCTGACCCGCATTTACATTGATATGGCTTGAATGCCAAGGAGGGAGAGGGTAGCGGTTCCCAGGACGTTGAACAGTCAATGATGCATCCTCCATTAGCATGCAGCAGGAATTAATTGGAGAAGCAGAATAGAGCCAGCACAATGTGAAAGCAACAGAGTTTGGACTCTCATATAAAGGCGCCCCACCACTCCAATCCATCTACTTCTAGTCTCTATGCAACACTGCTCACTCCAATCCAAGACCAAGTGACCAGAAGCCACAAGCACCTATGGAGGCGATGGACTCTAGCGGCAGTTGGCTGTGCCAGATCATCCAAGACGCCGGCCTACGGCCCCGCACCGTGCAGAATTTCCAAACGGTGCTGGCGACCGCCAGCATCGTAGCCCTCGCCGAAGCTGGCTTCGCCTTCACATGGACGACATGATGGTCCACTCCATCCGCAAGTTCACCTCTGTCAAGTAGCGCGTGGACGACCTTGCCGTACTGCTCCAGCCCGCGTGCCCAGGCTCCTCATTGCCAGCCACCCTCATTGGCCTCCATGGTGACGAACTCTTTCAAGCCCTGGTGGCCCTGCAGGTGCCGGAGGTCGCGACAAAGAATGTGCACCTCGAGGCCGCGCTCGCCACGCAGCGCCTCGCCATGCGAGAAACCGTCGACCTGCACATCCACATCTACGAGGAAATCGTCTACATAGGCCACTACAAGGCCAACGAGGACTGAAAGACATTGGCCTTCTTCCAGCGGCTGGAATCTTTGGATGCCATTGTTCATAAGCATGTTGATCTGGCCACGAAATCCGCTGCTACTTAGCCTCCGTTCGGTGGGCCGGCGCCCTGAGTCGAGGAGGTGGACGTCGTCGATGGATGCATCTTTCATCTTGCCTCCTATAACCAGCACTGCATTGCCTCGTGGCCTTAATGTTTTAGTAGTGTATGGCATTTTTATTCCAGTCATAACATTTTCACTGTGAGGTGGGGGCGCAATTGAGAAAACCGACCAATGGCAAATCCCCAGCCCACCTACTACGCGTCGGCTGAGTTTAGAATTAGAAGAGAGAAACGAGGGAGAAGAGCTAGTTGTAGCACGGACGCTGTTGTCAGATGGGACTCGTGTTGATAGAATAGGAGTATTGAGCACTCGTACCTCTTTTTTTAGGAAAAAGTAGTCATACGTCTAGTACCACTAGTTGGGTGCGTGCGACCTATACCTGTCATCACTTTAGGTCTCCTTTTCGAACCGCAGCTATGCTTCATAGTACATATTTTTTCACGCATTTATCCTCCTATATGTACTCCTACGCTATTTCCACGTGCTCCCTTTCGCCTACATGTGGGACATAGAGCATCTGGGTCGTAGTGCATGCACGACTCGGAGCATATGCAACCATGCCGGGGTACTTCACATTTTAGACCTCACGAATTACATGCAAACCCCCCGCAGAAGAATAAATAAATGAATGAATGAATTACTACATGAAACCGGATTATTTTCGTAGAAACCGGAGCATGTTCATTAAATTTTGGACATAACACATTTATAAAAAATGACCGGACCTAAACCAGTCTAAGGGCCTCTTTGATTCACAGGATACTGAAAACACAGGAATGGAGAAAGTATGATGGCGATGAACCGAGACGAGGAGGAAGGCCCTGTGTGGATACTCTAACTCAGTTAGAGGTTAGAGTTATATTCTAACCTTGAACTAACTCTAACCAAACAGGTGTTTGGATGGCAGGGTTAGATTGACAATAAATGCTCTTTCTCAATCATTTGACTACTTTGGACCCTATTTCCTGCCGGATTTGGTGTGGCCGGCTCTTGTGTGGCCTCCTCCCGCTCACAATTGACATAAACGAACCATCTTTACAAATCAAGCATGCAAAACAAGATAAATTTTATTTTGTCCATACAAATGAGATATCCCACTTAAACATACAAGCCGGCAATCAAGCTTCACAAAAAAAATTACACTCCATGAAACAAAGCATGAGTTAACTCATCACGGAAGGCATTCACGATAGGGAGGGAGCCCAGAGCCCCTGATGCGCCCAGGGAGGAGCTCGTCATCGTCGCTCTCGAGGAAGGCTCTATAGAGCCCAAGCCCCGGGAACCCCTCCGACGTCGGCGCTTGAGAGTTGATGTCGAGACCGGCATGGGTAGCAGGGCTGCTTGCCGACGACTGCGAACCGAATCTTCGGTCCTCTAGAAAGAATGCAAGCATAAAACTGAAATACCTAGAAAGGTGAACTGAATCTTAGGGCCTATAGAAATAATGCAAGCCTGAAACTGAAATACCTAGAAAGGTGAACTGAATCTTTGGGCCTCTAGAAAGATTTATTACCTCCTCAAGCAGCATCAAACAATTCCATGCGTGCACCACAAATCTATACCAAGTTTAATCAGGATCTACTTTGCCAAATCAGAATCTGCGCTAGAGCGAGCAAGATCAATGATATGGCTGTGAGACAGAGAAGGAACAAACGAACTCACCCCTCTCGCGACCTCCCTGGTAGATGCGCTGCCGGCGCGCACGACAGAGGGAGAGAAACAGCCGGTGAAGGGGGAGCGGGGCGAGCTTCGGAGGCCGAAGGGAGAGGGCGGCCAGAGTAGGGCGAGGTCGGCCGGAGGAGGGCGTCGGAGGCCGGAGGGAGAGGGCGGCCAGAGGAGGGAGAGGGAGAGGCCGAGCGGTGGAGCGGTGCTTGGTTGTGGGCGGGCGCGATGGGGAACACAGAGGAGTCGTGTGAGGGGCGGGGGGGGGGGTCGGGAGGGAGGGATCTGGTGCGGGCAGGGGAGATTTTTTTAGTTCTCTTTTAGTGCGCCACAGGAGAGCTAACCCAATTAGAACCTCTCCACCGGGATAGTTTTTTTAGCTGGGTTAGAGCAAACTAGCTCAAACTAACCCCTCCAGTTTGGATACTTTGAGGCTATTTCATCCCAAACTAGCTCTAAATCAGGGATCCAAACAAAGAGGAGTAGTACTGTACATGCTACAAACTTGACTGCAGCACATTGTTTTTTATGGCCATATCACCACATTGTTTTCTATGGCCTATTGCATGCTGGTTCACTGGGCTGCCGTGGTTCGCACTCCTCCGACGTGAGTACTAGTACTAGTATATACACTATATATACCAAATGATTCTTTGCTCCTTCTTACGTACTTCGCCGACATGTGCGAGAGCCAACATCTGGGTCGATGTGTCATGCACCAGATTAGAGTGGGGAACGGAAGGGGGGCATCACCCCGGTCGTAGCGCCAGTAATTCATGACTATAGTGAGTAGTCATATCACAAGACCCCGTCTTTCCAGCAGTAACACGCCGTCAAATCGCACAACCCTACCTTTCCAGCAGTAAGTTGAATCCGCTACTCCCACACCCTCCTCTCCTCTCTGCCAAACCGCCTGCGCGAAAACTGCAGCGTGTACTGCTCGGGAAAAGCCCCACCCTCAACTTTCAACTACGCGAAAATAGTTCAAGCTTGTTCGTTCTATATAAATACTAGTACTGTATGTTTATTCACCCGTGGGGTTGTTCAATGAATCGAGGGTCGGGGAGCACAAGTGAACAATACTACTACTAGTAAGTAGGAGTCGTACAGTTAGTCACGGTAAATAGAGAGTTTCTTTTCTTTAATGCCACGTACACAAATTGAAACGCTTGTTGTGGAGAGAAAAAGATAATCACTCCACTATATATGTAGGCAGGGGCCTTAGCGCTTGCTTTACTAGGGTTGCTCTCTTCATTCTCTCATCCTCTCCAGATCTAAACAAGATAGCGGTAGCGACATTTTCTCTCTGCTCACCGCTAGTCAAATTGCACAGCCCTACCTTTCTAGCAGTAAGTTGAATGCGCTATGCCTTCACCCTCCTCACCTCTCTGCCAAACCCCCTACGCGAAAACTGCAGCGCATACTGCTCGGGAAAAGCCCCGCCCTCAACTTTTTACTACATGAAAATAGTTCGAGCTTGTTCGTTCTATACAAATACTAGTACTGTATGTTTATTCACCCGTGGAGTTGTTCAATGAATGGAGGGCCGGGGAGCACAAGTGAACAATACTACTACTAGTAAGTAGGAGTCATACAGTTAGTCATGTTAAATAGATAGTTTCTTTTCTTTAATGCCACACACACAAATTGAAATGCTTGTTGTGGAGAGAAAAAGATAATCACTCCACTATATATGTTGGTAGGGGCCTGAGCGCTTGCTTCACTAGGGTTGCTCTCTTCATTCTCTCATCCTCTCCAGATGTAAACAATATAGCGGTAGTGACATTTTCTCTCTGCTCACCTCTAGTCACAGATCCGGCCAGATCCCTTCAGTCGGTCTGTGTAGAGGACTAGGTGCATCGTTCACGCGGTCATTGCTAGCGAGGGAGGAAATCCACAGCTGCCGGCGGGTCCCGATCCTCTGGCCGTGCCATTCTCTTCGACACAATGCCGGCTCGGAAGGTCCTTGAGGGAGTCCTGGATTAGGGGGTCCTCGGGCGTCCAGGCTATGCAGCATGGGCCGGACTAATGGGCCGCGAAGATACAAGATAGAAGACTTTCCCCCGTGTCCGGATGGGACTCTCCTTTGCGTGGATGGCAAGCATGGCGTTCGGATATGAAGATTCCTTTCACTGTAAACCGACTCTGTACAACCCTAGGCCCCTCTGGTGTCTATCTAAATCGGAGGGTTTAGTCCGTAGGGGTAATCATAATCATACATGCTAGACATCTAGGGTTTAACAATGCTGCCGTGAAGGAGATTTTTCTCCCCGGCTAGATCTTTGTATTTGGCGGCTTCGCACTGCGTGCCAACTCGGTTGGCCACCTAGAGCAGATCGACAGCTACGCCCCTGGTCACCAGATCAGTTTTGGAAATCTAAACTATGTCGCTGATACCCGAGGAGACTTGATCTTCCAAGGGTTCGCGGCCCCAACCACCACCCCGGCCTTAGATCCGGAGCGCGTCACCAGGTCCAAACATGGGAGTCTAGAGCCCGCCGGACTCTCTGCGGCTATAGAGCTCAACACTGGAGAACCGAAGAGAATAGCGTCTCCGGCAGTCATCACAAAGCGGGACTCTTCTCCGGACACTAGCACCGAACCCTCGAAGTCCGCATCGTGCGAGCTCGGCCAAGAAACTTCTGTCCCCGTCCAAACCTTGCTCTTAAACGAGGATTTTGACTTAATGCGACCCCTCGCCATCATAGAGGAACCACTTCCGAATTGCGCCCAGCCCGGACTAGGGGCTGAAAGTAGGGAATTTTACTTCCCACCCACCACCCACTTCATAGCCACTGTCGAGGATCTAACTGACATGCTCGATTACACCTCCAAAGACATCAACGGTATGGACGACGATGCCGGAGAGGAGCAGGCCCAAAACCCGCCGTTCACTGGACGCTGGACGGGCACTTCCTCATACGACGTGCACATGGTGGACACACCTAAAGAAGGCGACGGCGATGATGAGAAGGATCCAGTCGAGGACGAACCTCCCGAGATACCACCAAAGCGTCGACGTCAGCGGCACCGCTCTAAATTGCGTCGCGGAAAAGACAGCAATACCGGATGGGAGATAATGATACTCCGGAGAACGCTGAAGACCAAGAAGACCCCATCGAACCAACATCCAAACATGACGACTGGGAGGACGGGCAAGTTGACCCTGACGAGCAAGCAGGGAACGAAGACTCGGAGGATAGTAACTATCTACCACTCTCCGAGGACGACATGAGCCTCGGCGATGAAGATTTTATCATGCCAGAGGAACCCCTAGAACAAGAGCACTTTAAGAGCCGGCTAATAGCCACTGCAAGAAGCCTAAAGAAGAAGAAGCAGCAGCTTCAAGCTAACCAAGATCTGCTCAACGACAGATGGACTAATGTCCTGGCAGCCGAAGAATACGGCCTCGAACGCCCAACAAAGAGTTACCCAAAGTGTAAGCTGCTACCCAAATTCGACGATGAGGCGCTGGAGCCCATACCACCCGCGCGTAACACGACTGACGGGCCTGATTGACGACCACGTGGCGGGGACATAGCGATACCTCAAGCCAAACAACAGCCCGCACCACCTCGCCGTAAAAGCAGAAAAAACAACATCTCGGGGATACACTTATGACCTGCGTCAGGACCTGGACAATAGAGCCGGTCAGACCAGGTCAATCTATGGATCAAGGGGGCGGGCCCAAGCACGAGAAGACGGCCATCAGGCCTGGCGCGATAAACACAACCTCACCAGGGCCAAAAAACGCATACGGACTTCATCCGAACCGCGCCGTGACGTTGCCCTATACAGAGGTGCCGCACACCCCCTATGCTTCACTGATGAGGTAATGGAGCAATAGTTCCCAGAAGGGTTTAAACTTGTGAACATCGAATCATACGATGGCACAACAGATCCCGCAGTATGAATTGAAGATTTTCTTCTCCACATTCACATGGCACACGGTGATGATCTACATGCCATCAAGTACCTCCCCCTAAAACTCAAGGGGCCAGCACGGCACTGGCTGAACAACCTACAAGAAAACTCTATTGGTAGCTGGGAAGACTTGGATGACGCATTCAGAGACATCTTCCAAGGTACCTATGTCCGGCCCCCAGACACCGATGATCTTAGTCACATAATCCAGCAACCCGGAGAATCAGCCCAGCAGCTCTGGACCAGGTTCTTAATCAAAAAGGACCAGATTGTCAATTGTCCAAACACCGAAGCCCTCGCGGCCTTCAAACATAGTGTTCGAGATGAGTGGCTCGCCCGACACCTCGGCCAAGAAAAGTCAAAGTCCATGGCAGCCCTTACCGCACTTATGACCCGTTTTTGCGTTGGAGAAGATAGCTGGCTTGCTCGTAGAAGCAATAGCACCAGTGACCCTGGAACCTCTGAATCCAGGGACGGCAATGGCAAGCCACGACTCAACAAGCACAAGCGCCGAAACAATAATGAAGGAACCCAAGACACGGCGGTCAACGCCAGATTCAGTGGCTCCAAACCCGGTCAACGGAAGAAGCCGTTCAAGGCAAACAGAGATGGCCCATCCAGTTTAGACAGAATACTTGATCGGCCTTGCCAGATTCATGGCACCCCCGATAAACCCGCCAATCATACCAAAAGAAACTGTTGGGTCTTAAACAGGCCGGCAAACTCAACACGGAACACAAGGGGAAAGGATCGCCCATCGACGACGATGACCAAGAGCCTCGTCAACCGAACACAGGGGGACAGAAGCAATTTCCCCCCGAGGTAAAAGCAGTGAATATGATATATGTTACACATATCCCTAAGAGGGAGCACAAGCAAGCATTACCGGATATCTATGCCATAGAGCCAGTCGTCCCAAAATTCAACCCATGGTTGGCTTGCCCGATCACCTTCAATCAAAAGGACCAACCAACCAGCATCCGTCATGGAGGTTCAGCAGCTCTGTTCTTCGATCCAATCATCGATGGATTCCACCTCATGCGATTCCTCATGGACAGCGGCAACAGTCTCAACCTACTTTACCAAGACACTATCCGCAAAATGGGCATTGATCCATCAAGAATCAAGCCCACTAAAACTACCTTTAAAGGAGTAATACTTGGTGTAGAGGCCCGCTGCACGGGATCAATCACAGTGGAGGTTGTTTTCGGTTCGCCGGACAACTTCCGAAGCCAAGACTTGATCTTCGACAACGTCCCTTTACGCAGTGGCTACCACGCACTGCTCGGACGAATCGCGTTCGCTCGTTTCAACGTGGTCCCGCACTACGCTTACCTAAAGCTCAAGATGCCCGGTCCATGTGGCGTCATTACAATCAACGGAAACATGGAACGCTCCCTCCGTACTGAGGAGCATACCGCAGCCATCGCGGCCGAAGTACAAAGCGGCCCTCTCAAGCCGCACACCTCATCGGCTATTAAGCCGCCAGTCTCTATTACACAAGGCCGGCGAATTCCGCACGCTAACAGCTCGGCAATTCCAGAGCTGGATTAGCAGTTTCGCCTCCGTCGATCGCCATGTATATCCGCGAAATCCGTACCGCGCGTGCATAATTATGCACTCAAAGTACCTTGGGCATCAGCGGAGGCACAATACGGGCATGCCTATAGTACGGTTCGACCCTATACGGTCTTCCCCTTTCTTTAATTATTTTTTCTCTTTTACCATAGGTGAATCAAAACCTACTCATCCTACGGACTCAAATGGACTCTCTCCGAGCCCGGTTTCGTACAAATAGTCGAAGACCATTCCTCTCAAGGAATCTTTCTTACTCAGGCAAAAGATGCGCAGACGTGCGGTAGGAAGGTGCAAAGGATTTTGTAGACCACAACTTCACTCAAGAACCTGTATAGAGCTTTTCCCCTTAGCCTTAGACCCCCGGCATGTAAAATGGCCTTGGTGATTATGGTACCCTCTGTAAGATTACGTTTTGACATATCAATCAGATTCCCGTGAACCAAATTCTTATTCGGCATCGTCTTTAGTTATAGACTTTATTCCATCTCTTTAGTTGCCTCACGCATACACCTCGGCACAAATTGCCACAGGCTCTATATAGCAACATATGTGTTGCCAAACAAAAGTCCGAACAGCTTTATAGCACAATTCAGCGTCCCGAGCTCGACACTATAAGCATCGGCTCCGAATCATGTCTTTGGTCAATAGTTGGGTTGCCCGACTCCTGTGTTTGCTACCTTACGTTCCGTCTGATCGGCTAGGGTAGTAAAGGCAGAACTACTGTGATTGTATTTCTGGTTCGTCTGGTTAAGCACCTTAGTAGAGAAAGCCGAAAACTGACTGTCATGATGCGGCGAGAGCTGGTCTGCCACTCGGTGACTCATTAAAGTCTTTAGTGATTTTTTCCGTATTACACGAAGGACTATTTTCCGGTCACATATGCAACGCACCCGCATCGTAAAACTCCTATCGTTAAGTGAGAGCAATAAAACCGAATAGTCTGATTGCCTGGTTCACCGCACTGACACCTCCTTCATGGACCAAGTCGTTGGATTAAGTTTAGTCATGTGCACTTCTGAACACCCCAGTAGTATCTACATAGGGATTGAAGCCGACGATTCGGAACTCTCAGATATAAAAATGGCTGCATAGGAGGATAAAACTCTTCATAAAGGCATGAATATATTACAAAACCCTTAGTTCATAATATAAACTCCCGAATAGTTTGGACTCGTTCACTCGAACACTACATCCTTCGAGCATTGTGAAGGAAATATGCCCTAGAGGCAATAATAAAGTTGTTATTTATATTTCCTTATATCATGATAAATTTTTATTATTCATGGTAGAATTGTATTAACCAGAAACTTAGTACATGTGTGAATACATAGACAAAACAGAGTATCCCTAGTATGCCTCTACTTGACTAGCTCGTTAATCAAAGATGGTTAAGTTTCCTAGCCATAGAAATGTGTTGTCATTTGATGAACGTGATCACATCATTAGAGAATGATGTGATGGACAAGTCCCATCCGTTAGCTTAGCACTATGATCGTTTAGTTTATTGCTATTGCTTTCTTCATAACTTATACATGTTCCTCGGACTATGAGATTATGCAACTCCCGAATACCGGAGGAACACCTTGTGTGCTATCAAATGTCACAACGTAACTGGGTGATTATAAAGATGCTCTACAGGTGTCTCTGATGGTGTTTTTTGAGTTGGCATAGATCTAGATTAGGATTTGTCACTCCGTGTATCGGAGAGGTATCTCTGGGCCCTCTCGGTATAGCACATCACTATAAGCCTTGCAAGCAATGTGACTAATGAGTTAGTTGCGGCATGATGCATTACGGAACGAGTAAAGAGACTTGCCGGTAACGAGATTGAACTAGGTATGATGATACCGATGATCGAATCTCGGGCAAGTAACATATAGATGACAAAGGGAACAACATATGTTGTTATGCGGTTTGACCGATAAAGATCTTTGTAGAATATGTAGGAGCCAATATGAGCAACCAGATTCCGCTATTGGTTATTGACCGGAGATGTGTCTCGGTCATGTCTACATAGTTCTTGAACCCGTAGGGTCCGCACGCTTAACGTTCGATGACGATTTGTATTATGAGTTATGTGATTTGATGACCGAAGTTTGTTCGGAGTCCCGGATGAGATCACGGACATGATAAGGAGTCTCGAAATGGTTGAGACATAAAGATCGATATATTGGAAGGCTATATTCGGACATTGCAAAGGTTCTGAGTGGTTCAGGTATTTTTTGGAGTACCGGAGAGTTACGGGAATTCGCCGGGGGAAGTAGTGGGCCTTGATGGGCCATACAGGAAAGGAGAAAGGGGCCTCAAGGGGTGGCCGCGCCCCCCCCCCCATGGCAAGTACGAATTGGACTTGGAAGGGGCGGCGCCCCCCTCTCTTTCCTTCTCCCTCTCCTACTCCTTCCCTCTCTCCCCTCTTGGAAAAAGGAAAGGGACTCCAACTAGGATTGGGAATCCTAGTTGGACTCCCCCTATAGGCGCGTCCCTCCTAGGCCGGCCTCCTCTTGCCCCCTCCTTTATATATGTGGGCAGGGGGCACCCCAAAGACACACCAAGATATTTTCGCCGTGTGCGGTGCCCCCCTCCACAGTTACACACCTCGGTTATATTGTCGTAGTGCTTAGGCGAAGCCCTGCGCCGGCATCTTCATCATCACCATCACCACGCCGTCGTGTTGACGAAACTCTCCCTCAGCCTCAACTGGATCAATATTTCGAGGGACGTCACCGAGCTGAACGTGTGCAGATCGCGGAGTTGCCGTGCGTTCGGTACTTGGATGGGTTGGATCGCGAAGACATTCGACTACATCAACCGCATTACTAAATGCTTCCGCTTTCGGTCTACGAGGGTACGTAGACACACTCTCCCCGCTCGTTGTTGTGCTTCTCCTAGATAGATCTTGCGTGATCGTAGGAATTTTTTTGAAATACTACGTTCCCCAACAGTGGCATCCGAGCCAGGTCTATGCGTAGATGTTATATGCACGAGTAGAACACAAAGAGTTGTGGGCGATAATAGTCACACTGCTTACCAGCATGTCATACTTTGATTCGGCGGTATTGTTGGGTGAAGCGGCCCATACCGACATTACATGACCGCATTCATGAGACTGGTTCTACCACCATGCTTCGCACACAGGTGGCTAGTGGGTGTCTGTTTCTCCAGCTTTAGTTGAATCGAGTGTGACTACGCCAGGTCCTTGTTGAAGGTTAAAATAGCACACTTGATGAAAAATCGTTGTGGTTTTGATGTGTAGGTAAGAACGGTTCTTGCTAAGCCCGTAGCAGCCACGTAAAACTTGCAACAACAAAGTAGAGGACTTCTAACTTGTTTTTGCAGGGCTTGCTGTGATGTCATATGGTCAAGACATGATGATATGTAATTTTTTGTATGAGATGATCATGTTTTGTAACAGTTATCGGCAACTGGCAGGAGCCATATGTTTGTCGCATTATTGTATGAAATGCAATCGCCATGTAATTGCTTTACTTTATCACTAAGCGGTAGCGATAGTCGTAGAAGCAATAGTTGGTTAGACGACGAGGATGCTTCGATGGAGATCAAGGTGTCAAGCCGGTGACGATGGTGATCATCGGTGCTTTGGAGATGGAGATCAAAGGCACAAGATGATGATGGCCATATCATATCACTTATATTGATTGCATGTGATGTTTATCCTTTATGCATCTTATTTTGCTTAGTACGGCGGTAGCATTATAAGATGATCTCTCACTAAATTTCAAGGTACAAGTGTTTTCCCTGAGTACGCACTGTTGCTACAGTTCGTCGTGCCGAGACACCACGTGATGATCGGGTGTGATAAGCTCTACGTTCACATACAACGGGTGTAAGCTAGTTTTGCACACGCAGAATACTCGGGTTAAACTTGACGAGCCTAGCATATGCAAATATGGCCTCGGAACACTAAGACCGAAAGGTCGAGCGTGAATCATATAGTAGATATGATCAACATAGTGATGTTCAACATTGAAAACTACTCCATCTCACGTGATGATCGGACATGGTTTAGTTGATATGGATCACATGATCATTTAGATGACTAGAGGGATGTCTATCTAAGTGGGAGTTCTTAAGAAATATGATTAATTGAACTTTAATTTATCATGAACTTAGTCTTGATAGTATTTGCATAACTATGTTGTAGATCAATAGCTCGCGATGTAGCTCCCCGTTTATTTTTGATATATTCCTAGAGAAAACTATGTTGAAAGATTATAGTAGCAATGATGCGGACTAGGTCCGTGATCTGAGGATTATCCTCATTGTTGTACAGAAGAATTATGTCCTTGATGCACCGCTAGGTGACAGACCTATTGCAGGAGCAGATGCACACGTTATGAACATTTGACAAAGCTCGGTATGATGACTACTTAATAGTTTAGTGCACCATGCTTCACAACTTAGAACCGGGACTTCAAAAATGTTTTGAACGCCACGGAGCATATAAGATGTTCTAAGAGATGAAATTGGTATTTCATACCCATGCCCGTGTCGAGAGGTATGAGACCTCTGACAAGTACTTTGCCTACAAGATGGAGGAGAATAGCTCAACCAGTGAGCATGTGCTCAGATTGTCTGAGTACTACAATCGCTTGAATCAAGTGGGAGTTAATCTTCCAGATAAAATAGTGATTGACAGAGTTCTCTAGTCACTATCACCAAGTTACTGGAACTTCGTGATGAACTACAATATGCAAGGGATGACGAAAACGATTCCTGAGCTCTTCGTGATGCTGAAATCGGCGAAGGTAGAAATCAAGAAATAGCATCAAGTGTTTATGGTTAACAAGACCACTAGTTTCAAGAAAAGGGCAAAGGGAAAGAAAGTGGAACTTCAAAGAAGAATAGCAAGCAAGTTGTTGCTCCCATGAAGAAGCCCAAAGCTAGACCCAAGCCTGGAACTGAGTGCTTCTCCTACAAAGGAAATGGTCACTGGAAGTGGAACTGCCCTAGATACTTGGCGGATAAGAAGGATAGCAATGTGAACAAAAGTATATTTGATATACATGTTATTGATGTGTACTTTACTAGTGTTTATAACAACCCCTCAGTATTTGATACTGGTTCAAGTTGCTAAGAGTAGTAACTCGAAACGGGAGTTGCAAAAGAAACAGAGACTAGTTATGGGCGAGGTGATGATATGAGTTGGAAGTGATTCCATGGTTGATAAGATCACCATTGCACACTCCCTTTACCTTCGGGATTAGTGTTGAACCTAAAATAAATGTTATTTGGTGTTTGCGTTGAGCATAATATGATTGGATCATGTTTATTGCAATACAATTATTCATTTAAGTCAAAGAATAATTGTTATTCTGTTTACATGAATAAAACCTTCTGAGGTCATACACCCAAGGTGAATGGTTTATTGAATGTTGATTGTAGTGATACACATATTCATAATATTGATGCCAAAAGATGCAAAGTTGATAATGATAGTGCAACATATTTGTGGCACTGCCATTTAGGTCATATTGGTGTAAACCGCATGAATAAACTCCACGATGATGGGCTTTTGGAATCACTTGATGCTTGCAAACCATGCCTCATGGGCAAGATGACTAATACTCCGTTCTCTGGAACAATGGAGCGAGCAACTGACTTATTGGAAATAATACATACTGATGTATGCGATCCGATGAGTGTTGAGGCTCACGGCGGGTATCGTTCTTTTCTGACCTTCACAGATGATTTGAGCAGATATGGGTATATCTACTTAATGAAACATATGAATGAAACATTTGAAAAAGTTCAAAGAATTTCATAGTGAAGTGGAAAATCATCGTAACAAGAAAATATAGTTTCTACGATCTGATCGCGGAGGCGAATATTTGAGTTACGAGTTTGGTATTCATTTCAAACAATGTGGAATAGTTTCACAACTCATGCCACCTGGAACACCATCGCGTAATGGTGTGTCCGAACGTCGTAACCGTACTTTATTAGATATGGTACAATCTATGATGTCTCTTACCGATTTACCACTATCGTTTTGGGGTTATGCATTAGAGACAGCTGCATTCACGTTAAATAGGGCACCATATAAATCCGTTGAGACGACACCATATGAACTATGGTTGGGCAAGAGACCTAAGCTGTCGTTTCTTAAAAGTTTGGGGCTGCGATGCTTATGTGAAAAAACTTCAACCTGATAAGCTCGAACCCAAATCGAAGAAATGCGTCTTTCATCTAAACAGCAAGGTTAAAGTGTTCTAACATGCATGAAACCAGTACAGATGGAAATATTGAATTTTTCTGATCAAATTTCATATATAAATCTTGGCATTTGGAGTTACAGATTAATTTCTATGAATTTTTGAAGTTTGTAGCATTTTCTGGAATTTCCTGTATAAGAATAAATCCAGTAAATGATTTATTGCGTCAGCATTGCGTTAGGGTGACGTCAGCGGTCAACGGGGACGGTCCAGGTCAAACCTAACCAGTGGGTACCGCGTGTCAGTGTCATTAGACTAACTAAATTTTGGTTAGTCTTAATCCTAACTGAATTAGCAGGCGGGTCCCACTTGTCATAGACCCAGGGGGTCAAACTGGGCCCACCCGGGGTCAACTCGGTCAGCAGGGTCAAACTCGCCGGCGTTTAGCCGCCGGTGAGGCCAAACGCAGCGGGGGCAGTGCGGGATTCGTGCTCCGGCGACCAAAACGACGGCGGAGCACATCTACGTGACGCGGGGAGTGAGCCGCGTCGAGTGGTGGTGGCAGTTGGGCTCGGGGTCGCCGGAAACGATGCCGGCGACGACCTTGGCGGTCGCCGGAGTTCGAGCGAGGTCGAACCCATCGCTAGGGGGCACGGCAAGGCGCGTGCGGTGGTGCTACGGGCCCCTGCGAGTGCGGTAAGGCTAACGGGCAGGGTGGCGAGGCCGTTGCGTGGACGGAGTCACGTCGGCGACGAGCTCGGCGGCGGCGCGTGCGGTTGAGCTTCATGTGGTCGCTACAGTACTCGAGAGCAAGAACGGAGAGGATGGGGAGGTGGCTGATCTCACGGCGATCACGTCGGAGCAGTCGGCGAGGTCGGGGACGAGCTGGTGCGGCGGTGACGGCGAAGGGGATCTCTGGCGGTGGCGGAGTCGGGCGTGGTCGTTGCAGTGGCTTTGGGGCAAGCGAGTGCTCGGGGCTCGACCTGCTCAACGGAGAGGACGGCGGCGGAGCTGCTGGACACGGTGGGGCGACGAGGAGGTGACGGTTGGCACGTCTACGTCGGCGGTGCGGCTGCGGCAGCGTCGGCCATGGTGGGAGAGGGCGAGAGAGAGGCATTGGGGGAGAATGGACGTGTCTAGGCGGTCGGGGAGACGACGTGGAGGTCGACCAGCGCGTCCAGGGGCGAAGAGGCAAGCAGCTGGCGCCGTGGCGAGCTCGCGCACGCCGGCGTCACCTCCATGCCTGCCTGGCGGGGACGAAGCAGCTGGCTGGCACGGGCCAGCACAGTGCTGGGCCGGCTGGTGGCTTTGCCAGGTAAGTTTGTTTTCCTTTTATTTTCTATTTTCTTTTATTTCTGCAAGTTTGTGGCATTTCTAAAAATGCTTAGGCATTTTCAAAAATCACTAAACTGCACATGGCCACTGTTTGGAATATAACCAAAATGAAACATTTCAGTCTAGGATTATTTGGACGTTTGAAATATTTTATAGCATTTAAATGCCCAAATGCAAATAGGTAATGATTTAATTCAGTGACCTTATGTGTCCTAGAAAAATGTGAACCAATTTTGGCAGAGGTTCTGGACTAAGACAAAAATGATGGACATTTTAGAAGGGCATTTCAGGTTCATTGAAAAAGATTTTAGTAAACCCTAGTTGTTTTCAGGGGGGTGCTGGGGGTTCTGTCATCCCCATTTCAAATTTCTGGAAAAGTAAACATGATGCAACACTTTGATGCATGTACTAGCTAGGGTGTGACAATTTCCAATCAACAATATGTCATCCACATATAATATTAGAAATGCTACAGAGCTCCCACTCACTTTCTTGTACATACAGGCTTCTCCAAAAGTCTGTATAAAACCATATGCTTTGATCACACTATCAAAGCGTATATTCCAACTCCGAGAGGCTTGCACCAGTCCATAAATAGATCGTTGGAGCTTGCACACATTTTTTTGACTGAGCACTGTAGGGAAAGCCCCCACAGCCATTTATTGATTTAATATAACATAATTACAAGGATTACAAAGGCTACCAGGAGTAGCTAAGAAGGAAAAGAAAACAAAAAATACATTTAAGGAGGGAGAAAGGAGACCCATCTAACCAGGTCTTCCTTGAACCTCACCTTGATTCTGTGAGAAAGTAAAAGCATATCATTCACAAAAGCCCCTCTCCACCTATTAAAACTGGGCCTTTCCTGTCTAAAAACTTTTCCATTTCTGATGATCCAGATATTCCAGCAAGCAGTGAAGACCACTTCAGCAAAGAAAGGGTGTGCAAATTTTCTCTTAGCATTGAGCACAATCTGGCCCATGTCATTCCCAGCTTCCCAATCAATCTGGAGAAAATTCCAAACCCTCTGACTAAAATTACAGTTGAAGAAAAGATGATCCCTATCTTCCATGGTGTGAGTGGGACAAAGCACACAATTAACTCCATCATCTATATGCCAATGCCTTCTTTCCACCATATCCTTGGTGTTGAGCCTGTCCATTATTAGCATCCAGGCAAAGACCTTGATCTTCATGGTGCAGCAACTCCTCCAAATCCAAGTCAAGACAGGGTTAAAAGTATGATTAATGAACCTGGATACATAAAACTGTTTGGCAGTATAGTGTTTGTTAGAGCCATGCCAAGACCAAACATCCTTCAGATCAGAATTCCCCTCATGATTCAGCATAAGAGATTTCAGAACCAGAAGCTCATTGTGTGCCTGCTCAGAAAGTGGGAGATGAAACCAAGAGATCAGGTCATGGCAGGAAATCCATCCTTGACTGAGACCAGAGCATCTTTGACATAAGAAAATAACCTGGGAAACCTGTGCTACAAAGGCAAGACAGAGTTTCCAAGCTGCCATTTATCCTGCCAGAAAAGAGCAGTGTCACCCTCATTAACTTTAACCCATGTGACTTCTCTGAATTGATCCATGAGTTTAAGAATATCCTTCCACCAGAAAGACCCACATGGAATGGTTCCTTGTGGGACAAGCTCATGGTAATATGAGTTCCAAATGAGATGTACCCAAGGAATTTCAGCCTTGTTGAGGAACTTATTGACATGCTTCAATAAGAGGGCCACATTTTGAACACCTAGGTCTAGGATGCCAAGCCCTCCTTTGTTTTTGGGTCTACAAATCAGATCCCAAGCAGCCAGAGAAGGAGCAGGTTCTTGCCTATTTTTTCTCCACAAGCACTACCTTTGAATTCTCTGCAGTTGCTTCAGAATACCAGGAGCAATAAGCAAACTGCAGAGGAAGAATATTGGTAAGGAGGACAAAGCGGAGTTTAAGTATTGCAGTCGACCTCCCTGAGCAAGGAAAGATGAACTAGCACACATTCTCCTCTCCATGCAAGTAACCAGAGGAAGCACATCAGACATTGCAGGTTTGGTAGTTCCAACTGGTAAACCTAGATAGGTGAAGGGCATCTTTCCCACTTGACAACCAAAAATGGATGCCAATCTCTGGATTTCCTCCTGGGAAACATTTATTGGGATCATAGAAGATTTGTGGTAATTAACCTCCAGGCCAGTGGACTGAGAAAAAACCAGCAACATTTTCTTAAGAGCCAAAAGCTGTGCTTCATCAGCAGGTACCACAATCAAAGTGTCATCAGCATACTGCACAATTGGATAGTCCTTGTCATGACAGGGAATAGGCAGATTAATTTCCTCTCTGGTATGCATGTCATTGACCACAGATTGCAAGAGATCTGCAGCAAGAACAAAAATAAGAGGTGATACTGGGTCTCCTTGTCTAACCCCTTTTTTACAGACAAAATTTTTCCCAGGCACACCATTAAGCAGAACAGAAGAGGTCCCAGATGACAAAAGAGATTTCACCCAACTAATCCATTTGTCATTAAAACCCTTGTGCTTCATGATCTGAAAGATAGCTTCATGTTCAATGGAGTCAAAAGCTTTCTCAAAATCTAGTTTGAGAATCAAAATGGGCCTTTTTGACTGATGACACTGATGCAAATATTCCAATGTCCACCCAATGCAGTCTTGAATAGTCCTAGACTTAATGAAACCATACTGGTTTTTATGGATGCACATCATTATCAATTCCTGAAATCTGTTGGCTACCATTTTGGACAGAAACTTAATACCCATGCCAGTCAAAGAAATAGGCCTGTAATCTCCAACCACTTCAGGTGAAAGTTTCTTAGGAATCAAAGTGATGAAAGACTCATTTATGTTTTCCAAGCTGGCTTTACCATCATAAAAATCCTGAGCTAAAGCATAGAACTCATGCTTAATAATGTGCCAGCACTTCTTGAAGAAGAGGCCACTGAAACCATCTGGTCCAGGGGCTTTATCAATGGGCATATGCTTGACCACCAGGTCCATTTCCTCAATTGTAAAGGGTTTTGTCAAAACCTCAAGGCCAGGCACATGTTGTCGCAGGACAGACAGATCAAAACCCATAACAATTCCTCTTGAAACTCCCATCCTTCCTTTAAAAGCACTCCAGATCATACCTTCCATTTGAGAGTGATCAGAAATAACAGCACCATCAGGCTGCTGCAAGCTAGCAGTAGAGTTACTTCTAAACCTTTCTGTAGCCATGGCATGGAAAAATTTAGTGTTTTCCTCACCCACTTTGATGTATCTAATAGTACATCTCTTCTTCCAGTACAAAAACTGTGTATGCAAAAAAAATTCCAAATGCAGTTTGACAATTTTCCTAAAATTAAATTCCTGCCTAAATAGAGGCCTGAGCTCCTCCAAGTTATCTAGCAGTAAAATGACCTTGTTGCAGCTAGAGATGAGCAGCTTCATCTTGGAAAACTAGTTTGCCACCTCTTTAGGTCCTGCCTGAGAGTTTTCAGCTTATCAGCAATGATTGCAGAGGAGTGAGATTTATTGGATGGTTTGCTCCAAAATTTCTGCACACACTCCAAGAAACCCTCCATGTGCACCCAGTAATTCTCAAATCTGAAGATTTTACACTTAGGAATGGAGGTTTTAATTACCACAACACAAGGCACATGGTCTGAAGCAGTTCTAGCCAAAGGAAGTGCTTCAGTAAAAGGATAAATAGATATCCAGTTAGTGGAGGTAAAGAACCAATCCAGCTGCTCCAGCAAAGGGGGACCTTGCATGTTAGACCAAGTATAAGACCTCCCCTTAAGAGGCAATTCAAGCAAACCCAGGTGACCAATAATTTCATTGAAGATAAAGAGATCATTAACATCTCCCCCTGGTAAATTTCTGTTTTCAGAGGACCTGATGAAATTAAAATCTCCAATGATTAACCAATTATCATCAATTGGAATATTTAAGTTGTATAACCAGGCCACAAAGTTATCCCTGGCTTACCCCTGACATGGCACATAGACAGAAACTAAAGACCATTGCTCATTATTTTGCTTAGAAGTAAAACGCACCACCACAGCAAAGGATTAAATTTCCACCAGCACACCAGACAACACAGCCGAATTCCAAACCACCAGAATCCCACCAGAAGCACCCACAGATGGTGCAAAGGCAAAAGTATCAAATTGCCTGGGGCAAAAGGCCCTAATTTCCCTTATATCAAAAGTTTCACATTTAGTTTCCTGGAAACAAGCAACCACACATTGGCTTTCCTCAATTTTCTGTTTAACAACACGCTTTTGAGCAGGTGAGTTAAGCCCTCTCACATTCAAGCAAAGCACACTCCAATTCTTGCAGTTATAAGTACTCATAATAACCATATAATTGATTGTAGCAAAAGAGCACTACATAGTAGCACCACAGGTCATACAATCCCAACAAGCAAGAAGGTTTTAGGCCTAAATTATTACAATAATTTAAAAAGACCAAAAGGCCCAGCAACACTGCCATCATAAGGGCATGGCAAACCCCAGAGTTCCAAAGAGGACTAAACATCCCCACCAGACTTGCTTTCATCCCCAGGATTAGCCATAAGCTTATCCACTGTGAGCTGTTCATCAGGTATCTGCAGATCTCGGCCAATATCTTGGATCACCCTGATCAGAGTTGGTGGGGCACATTAGTTGAAGAACCTGGTCATGGAGACTCCTCAGAGAGGGACGCAGTGAGTGGCTTGCACAAAGGCTTCTTCTTCTTTGGCTGCTACTGAAGTTCCTGAAAAACTGGCTTGGAACCATCTCTTTTAACTGGACGACGCCTGCAATGGCGAACTTCAGTGTCCACAATTGGTGTTGGGGCCAGAGTCTTGCGACGACGCGCCTTCTTTTTGTCACACTGAACAGAAAAAGAAAAGACCTCATCGGGTTGATCTTCCTGATCTGCAGAAAGTGAGATCTGGCTCTCCTGGAGAGGCTCAGAGGAAAAGCCGCTTGAGGCCACAGGTTTAGAGACAGAACTGTCTGAATTTTCAGGTTCAGAAAAAAGATGTAACACCCCGCATGTAACTTGCCATATTTGTAACTCCGACTCTTGCCATTTCCGGCTATGTGTTATGATTTTCCCTCCGTGGTCGGGTTTTGTCTTTCGTTTTGTTTTTTGTCTTGTCATGCATTTTTATATCATGTCATCATGTGCATTGCATTTGCATACGTGTTCGTCTCTTGCATCCGAGCATTTTCCCCGTTGTCCGTTTTGCAATCCGGCGCTCCTATCTCCTCCGGTGCACCCCTTTCGTTTTCTTTCGTGTGCGGGTGTCAAACTTTCTCGGAATGGACCGAGGCTTGTCAAGTGGCCTTAATATACCACCCTGAGACCACCGGTCAAGTTTCATTCCATTTGGAGGTCGTTTGGTACTCCAACGGTTAACCGGGCATCCGCAATGTCCATTTGAGTGTCCAGCAAAACCCCCCTCTAAAACCAGCCCAAAACCCACCAAATTCTCTTCCATGCTCTAGGTCGTTCGATCACGATCGTGTGGGCGAAAACCGCACCTCATTTGGAGCCTCCTAGCTCCCTCTACCTATTTATATGTGAGACTCCCGAAATACAATCGCAGTCTAAACCCTAGCTTCGTCCCTCCGCGCGCCGGACACGTCCGCCCGGCGCCGGACAAAATTTCCGCGCGTCCGTCGCCGCCACGTGTCGCCTGGCCCGCCGCCGTTCGCCGCGCCGCCCGCGGCCCGGGGAGCCCGCAGCCGGCCCCCACGGGCCCACGCCCTCCTCCGCACCGGCGCCTCGCTCCGCCGTCGCCGGCCGTCCTCGCCACCGCCGCCGTTCGCCTCGCCGCTCGCCGCCTTGCCACCGGCGCCACCGCCCGCCGGCGCGCCTCCCCTCCTCCTCCGGCGACCGCGCTCCCTCCCTCCGGCCGTCGCCCCGCCTCGCCTACCTTCTCCTCCGGCCGTCGCCGACGAGACGAGCTCGAGCTCTCCCGATCTGGATCGGATCTGGTGAGCCGCGTTGACTTTTCTCGCCCCCCCTAATTCCTCTCAAGTCCTAAAAATCTACAGCATGCGCACCTGTTCGTGATGTCATAACTCCTTGCATGTAGCTCCGATTCGCGCGTGTAATATGTCAAATTGTTCGTCTCGTGATGCTCTTCATTTTGTTCAATTGCACCATGTTCATTAGAGGTCATCTTGATGCCCAAATCTCTGTTCGAAGACGCTAGTTGCTGTTATTCTCTGGTTCTTATCAGAACTTGGAGATTTGTCATTTTTCTATCATTTATTCTGTGCATCTTATGAGCATGAGCTCTACATGTGTTTTGAAGTATGCCATGCCATTTTTCCAGTGGTGTAGTCCATGTATTTTTGTGATCTCTGTGGTGACTAGCACAAGCATGCAAAGTAGGCTCCGTAATATTTCTGATTTCAGGGACTTAGTGATTTCTCCAAGTCCTTGTCTGCTGTTATTTTGTTGCCATGTAAACTTGATGGTACAGAGAGATTCATGCATATTTTGGAGATGTTCAGTAAGGATGATTTGTAGATATAGTTGTAATTGATCCATTAATGCAATTGTTTGCAATTATGGAGTGCCATAGAATGACTAAAGCTTGCTCTACTTTTGCTATAAAATATTTCTGGCAGATTCTTAACATGATATGCAATTTTGCCAAGCTTATTGTACTTGATCCATACATGCTATGCTATTGTTCTTGCCATGGTTAGCTTCATAAACATGCCATCCTGCTGTAGGTATGCTTGGTTTGTCATGAATTGCTCTGCAGTGAGTGCAGCAAGCTCACAAAGAGGCCTACATATTATTATTTCTGCCATGCTCTGTTTTCTGCTGTCTGAAACCTGATAACGGAACTTGCTATGTTTACATGCTTGCCATCATATCTTGTGGTACTTTTTGGCTTATGGCAAGTAAGGGACTTTTGTCATGTGCATTTAGTAGAACACTGCCATACCTTGTTTTGCTATGTTAAGTTCCTGTAGCATGTTGATTTCGTGCTCTGAACATTGCTACCTGTAATCTTTTGCACTTTTGCCATGCTTGTTTGAGCTTGATATGTTGTGATCTAGCCGTAGCTCATTGTTCATATTTTGCACTTTTGCCATGCTTGTTTGAGCTTGATATGTTGTGATCTAGCCGTAGCTCATTGTTCATATTTTGTCAAGAATCTCCTGTAGTTTACTTCCATGTGCTTTGTAGCTATGTTGGGGTGCTGTAGCATTGTTGTTTGTTGCATTTTAAGTGCTATCTTGCTGTTAATCGCAGATTCGTGTCATTCTTGTTTTGCTTGCCATTTGCAAACCGTGCATCCGATTCCGGTGATCTTTATATCGATTTCGACCGAAATCATCTCACCTTTCCAGTGGCATGCTTGCTTTGCCAAGTTACTGCCATGTTCATCATCTTTCCTTCCGGAGCACGCATATGCATCGCATATCATATCTTGCATATCATACATGTTTTGCATCATGTTGCTTGCGCATTTCTCGTTGTTGATTGTGGTTCCGTTTGTTTGTGTTCTTGCCTTGGGTAGAGCCGGGAGACGAGTTCGTGAACGAGGAACCTGTTGAGTACGCTTACGAGGATCAAGCTTTCGACAACTCTGAGAACCTTGCAGGCAAGATGACCACCCCTCGAAATCACTTCTATCTTTGCTTTGCTAGTTGTTCGCTCTATTGCCATGCTCCGCTACCTATCACTTGCTATATCATGTCTCCCATATTGCCATGTCAGACTCTAACCATCCTTTCCTAGCAAACCGTTGTTTGGCTATGTTACCGCTTTTGCTCAGCCCCTCTTATAGCGTTGCTAGTTGCAGGTGAAGTTGAAGTTTGTTCCATGTTGGAACATGGATTGCTTGGGATATCACTATATCTCTTATTTAATTAATGCATCTATATATTTTGGTAAAGGGTGGAAGGCTCGGCCTTATGCCTGGTGTTTTGTTCCACTCTTGCCGCCCTAGTTACTGAGATACCGGGATTATGTTCCTTGAGTTTGCGTTCCTTACGCGGTCGGGTGATTTATGGGACCCCCTTGACAGTTCGCCTTGAATAAAACTCCTCCAGCAAGGCCCAACCTTGGTTTTACCATTTGCTACCTAAGCCTTTTCCCCCGGGTTTTCGCGAGCCCGAGGGTCATCTTATTTTAACCCCCGGGCCAGTGTTCCTCTGAGTGCTGGTCCAAACTAGAGCACCGTGCGGGACCGTCCCTTGGCAACTTGGGTTATGTTGGTACCTGTACGCTTCGCTTATTCGGCGTGCCCTGAGAACGAGATATGTGCAGCTCCTATCGGGATTTGTCGGCACATTCGGGCGGCTTTGCTGGTCTTGTTTTACCATTGTCGAAATGTCTTGTGAACCGGGATTCTGAGACTGATCGGGTCTTTCCGGGAGAAGGTTTATCCTTCGTTGACCGTGAGAGCTTATGATGGGCTAAGTTGGGACACCCCTGCAGGGTATTATCTTTCGAAAGCCGTGCCCGCGGTTATGAGGCAGATGGGAATTTGTTAATGTCCGGTTGTAGATAACTTGTCACTTGACCCAATTAAAATACATCAACTGCGTTTGTAGCCGTGATGGTCTCTTCTCGGCGGAGTCCGGGAAGCGAACACGGTCTGAGTTATGTATGACGTAAGTAGGTGTTCAGGATCACTTCTTGGTCATTGCTAGATGACGACCGCTCCGTTGCTTCTCTTCTCGCTCTCTCTTGCGTATGTTAGCCACCATATATGTTTTTGCCGCTGCAGCTCCACCTCATTACACCATCCTTTCCTACTAGCTTAAATAGTCTTGATCTCGCGGGTTTGAGATTGCTGAGTCCCCGTGACTCACAGATTCTACCAAAACAGTTGCAGGTGCCGACGATGCCAGTGCAGATGATGGGGTCGATCTCAAGTGGGAGTTCGACGAGGAACGTGGTCGTTACTATGTGTCTTTTCCTGATGATCAGTAGTGGAGCCCAGTTGGGACGATCGGGGATCTAGCATTTGGGGTTGTCTTCTTTTCATCTGGATTTTGACTGTAGTCGGTCTATATGTTTGTATTTTGGATGATGTATGAATAATATTTATGTATTGTGTGAAGTGGCGATTGTAAGCCAACTCTTTATCCCATTCTTGTTCATTACATGGGATTGTGTGAAGATGACCCTTCTTGCGACAAAACCACTATGCGGTTATGCCTCTAAGTCGTGCCTCGACACGTGGGAGATATAGCCGCATTGTGGGCGTTACAAAAGAGCCCGAGCAACAGGTCTAGGCTTGCTGGCAACTTTGACTTCTTTCCACTGAATGGGCTGCAAATCAACCAAATGCATCTACATAGGGACCTCGTAAACAGGACAACAGATCATTAGAGACTCTAAAGTGCGCTTCCAGGCCAACTCCGACGGCAAAACTGGCCCATAAACGACCTTGACAGAGGCAATGACAATTCGATCATACTGGATAACAGACGGCTGATAAGGAATGATAGCCCATTCATTAGCATCAAAGAACTGCTCAGGAGGGTCGACCAACTGAACTTCAGACTCAGATTGCTACGTTGAGTTATCAATCACGGTTGACTCTTGATCCTGAACCACGGGCTCCGGGTTGAACTCCCAATCCTGATCGGCCTGTTCATCGCCCTAGTGCACATGCCCCCAGTTATCTGGATCCACCTGATTATGCATTGGGGGAGGAACTGGCGGGAGGTCGTTCCATCCAATCGCTGGATATGGAGGAAGCACAAAATTGTGGTTGTCAGGGAACAGAGCACCCGGCAGAGGATGAGGATTACCGTCAATAGGCATTGGGTCTTCATCTTCAGGCATTTGATTAGCAAAATTGGCACCTAGAATATAACAAGGTGCAGTCCAAGAAACCGTTGCTCCACCATAGGTAGCATAATCTGTGAACACCAGATCTCTTGGGACCAAGATATCTTCAGGGAAAGATGCAAATACAATTGATCTAACCATATAGGGATCATCTTCAACGCAATGCTGAAATTTTCCAAAAGTGTTGACAACAGCACGTATATTTTCAGTGTTCCTGAGCTTGCACACATTGTTAGCACCTTTTGGATTGACAAAATCTTCTGGTTGCATCATATACAACT
Source organism: Triticum aestivum (assembly GCF_018294505.1). NCBI lineage: Eukaryota > Viridiplantae > Streptophyta > Magnoliopsida > Poales > Poaceae > Triticum > Triticum aestivum. The sequence continues at coordinate 288,312,512 of NC_057805.1, forward strand.
CTTCTTAAAGAAATCCATTAAGTAATGCAGTTTTGACATCCATTTGCCAAATTTCATAAAATGCGGCAATTTTCTAACATGATTCGGATAGACTTAAGCATCGCTATGAGTGAGAAAATCTCATCGTAGTCAACACCTTGAACTTGTCGAAAACCTTCTTGCGACAATTCGAGCTTTCTAGATAGTAATACTACTATCAGCGTCCGTCTTCCTCTTGAAGATCTATATATTCTTAATGGCTTGCCGATCATCGGGCAAGTCAACCAAAGTCCACACTTTGTTCTTCATACATGGATCCCATCTCAGATTTCATGGCCTCAAGCCATTTTGCGGAATCTGGGCTCATCATCGCTTCCTCATAGCTCGAAGGTTCGTCATGGTCTAGTAACATGACTTCCAGAATAGGATTACCGTACCACTCTAGTGCGGAACATACTCTGGTTGACCTACGAGGTTCGTTAGTAACTTGATCTGAAGTTTCATGATCATCATCATTAGCTTCGTCACTAATTGGTGTAGGAATCACTGGAACTAATTTCTGTGATGAACTACTTTCCAATTCGGGAGAAGTTACAACTACCTCTTCAAGTTCTACTTTTCCTCCCACTCACTTCTTTCGAGACAAACTCCTTCTCTAGAAAGGATCCATCCTTAGCAACGAATATCTTGCCTTCGGATCTATGATAGAAGGTGTACCCAACAGTTTCTTTTGGGTATTTAAAGGCTCCGGAGAGCCATACATAACATGTTCATACAGATAGGGGTCACACGACCCGACACTCAAGTCATACAAACATACAAGCACATGCGGAAGCAAACTTGTCTGAGTACAGACAACTAGAAAGAAAGAAGGCTTGACGAAGCCTGTCTATCTACATAGGCCCTTCACAAGCTCAGATCACCACCTGGGTGGCAAGTCACTCGTCAACGTCGAGATCTACATAGAACCCATCGGAGGGGGCGGTGTTCTCATCTGCAACAAGTATTAAAGCAACATGAGTACAAAGGTACTCAGCAAGTCTTACAACAGATCCTACTATACATGCACATTCTCAAGAAGGGTAGTGGAGTTATTGCAGCAAGCCAGCTTTGACTCTTGGCTAAGCTATCCTACGAGACACCACTTGTAAAATAGCTTTCGCACACGAGTCCACTAATCACCATCACAATACTCCACCGTGGATCCTCCCTCGTCATCCTATGAGAGGGCCATCCATGGTACTCACACTTATCTTGAGTCTTTTAGTAGTAACCAATAACTTGTCTATGAACTGCATAAGCGACCAAGTAGTCCTTTACCGTGGACACGGCTATTCGAATAGTTTTATACCCTGCAGGGGTGTACTTCGTCACACATGTTTCCACCACTTAGCGTCTGCACACGACATGTGCTCGGCAGACTTCAAGCGAAAGCCGACGTGGGTGTAGACCATGACCTGACTAACCACCCAAGTCTCTAGTCCAGGTTTATCGCCTATTCGGGTTCCATCAACAAGGAAATCCGGTCGGGGTGTCCTCAACGGCCCCAAACAATGTGTGTAGGGTTCCCGAGACACCAAACGGGCGACTCAGTACACCGGGCCACGTGCCTACCGCATCACAGCCCACCCCTAAGGTCAGCGCTACGCACGGCCTCCATCAACTACAAACACCAGAAACTACTTGCAACTCCTGGACAGAGGGCGAGAGTGGTCAGTAAGTCGAGCGGGGTCATATTTCAGGGCCCAATGTGTGGTAGTAGCTGAATCTTAAATCACGCATACAGATCTCAGTTCTTAAGGACGGCCTCAATGAAACAACCCACCATGTACTCCTACATGGCCTCTTGTTGTGATGCCATGTTGTATTTACACATATCGAACATATTGTGTGTATGATTGAAATGCTTGGTATGTGTGGGATCCAACAATCTAGTTGTTTATCCTTGGGAGCCTCTCTTATGGGAAAATGTAGTCTAGTGTATCCACTGAGCCTTGGTAGTCCGCTACAGCCCGGTTTACCGGAGTCCTGCTAGCCCAGCACTACTGCTCCGGAACACTTAGACTGGCCGGCATGTGTTTCACTTCGTTCCTCTGCCTGTCCCTTCGGGGAAATGTTACGCGGTGACATCCGGAGTCCTGCCTAGCCTGCTACAGCCCGGGTTCCCAGAGTCCTGTTAGCCCAGTGCTACAGCCCGGATTCACACGCTGCTGACCGACATGCTCGATGTTGATTCATGTATGCCTGTCCCCGTAAGTTAGCGCCGCTTTGGGTTCATGACTAGCCATGTCGGCCCGGGTTCTCCGTCATATGGATGCTAGCGACACTATCATATACGTGAGCCAAAAGGCGCAAACGGTCCCGGGCCATGGTAAGGCGACACCCGTGGGAATACCGTGTGTGAGGCCGCAAAGTGATATGAGGTGTTACAGGCTAGATCGGGGTGACTTAGAATCGGGGTCCTGACAGCGTTGGCATCAGAGCCGGACCGCCTGTAGGTTTGTCAAGCCAAACTGGTCGATGTCGAGTCTAGAAATGCTTTAGTTATATGTAGGGGAATTGATTGTGGGAGGGACGTAAGGCTCTTTTTACTCCTTTACCTTATGCCCTCTGATCTGAGTCATCCTTTTCTCTTTCTACGTGGGTTAAGGACTAGGATCTCTTCTCTCTATCAGGTTCACGTGTTACTAATCCGTAGTAACTTATAGGATTGTTGGTTTCTGGCCTCAGTTCAGTTTCTACTACTTTTAGTATGTTGTCAGTTGAACCAGAACCTTGATATGATGTTGTTGAGTGGCTTTGCAAACTGTTGTGAATGTCTCAAATCTTTTTCTGAGCATTTACAACCGTTATGCTGTCCGATTTCCCCTAAAAATTCTAATGCCTTTGCATTATTCCGTGCTATCAGGATGGTTAATACCTGCAACAACCCTGCTGCCCCGGAGCAGGGCAAAGCCAGTGCAGCTAGGGATGGGAATCTGCCTCACCCGCCTTCTCTGGCCGAAGTTATGCTGGAGGCAGAAAGAAACAAGCGTGAGACCAACCGCTTGCTAGAACGAATTGAGCAGAATACTGCACTTCACCGGAGGAATGACTTGGTGTCAATCAATGACTTTATCAAGTTGTACCCAACGACATTCCATCATTCCGTCGAGCCCCTCGACGTGGATGATTGGCTTCGCAGCATCACCAATATGCTACGTTCTGCCAACATAGACGAAGCTGATAAGGTTACCTACGCTACCTATCACCTCAAAGGCCCTGCCAGCCTTTGGTGGGAAAACTATGAGGCTATGCGCCCGGCTGGCCAAATCACTACTTGGGCTGAATTCAGTGAGGCTTTCCGTGAGCATCACATCTCGGAAGGTCTCATGAATCGTAAGAGGGAAGAGTTCTGCAATTTCACCCAAGGCAGACTGACCGTGGATGCATACAGCCGTGAGTTTGGAAATCTAGTACGTTATGCTCCTAAAGAGGTATCCACCGATGCCAAGAAGCAGGTAAGGTTCCGCAAGGGACTTAGCCCCGAGCTTCGCCGTGATCTCCGTTTGCACGAGTGCACCTCCTTCCAGAAGTTGGTAAATAAGGCCATCAGTGCCGAGACAGGTCAGACTGACTATGAAGCTACACGCAAGCACTCCCGTGATTTTGGCTCTTCATCCGGTTCTGGCTCTCAAAAGCGCCGAGTGTGGATTCCAAACACAGCTCTGCCACCCAGGTTCACTCCGAGGCCATCCTTTGAGGCGCCTCGCCCCAACCAGTAGTTTGCACCGCCCAAGGCCTATGGTGGCCCCGCTGCTAATGCTGCTCCACGCCCCAATACATGATTCAAGTGTGGAGAGAAGGGTCACTACATATGCGAGTGTCCCCAGAACAACAACCCCAATCAGCTCAGAAAGTCCGTTGGTCGTGGTAAGCCAGCGGGAAAGACATATTACGCCAAGCCAGCCACCACTGCACGTGGCCATGTCAACTATGTCTCAGCTGAAGAAACTCATCAGGATCCCAACGTCGTCCTTGGTACACTCCTTGTTAATTGCCATCCGGCATCTGTTCTTTTCGATACTGGAGCATCTCATTCGTTCATTTCTGAGAGCTATGCTTGATTGCACAACACCACATTTAGTGACATGCCCACCTCCATGGAAATTCAAACTCCTAGTTCTAGATGGCAAACCTCTAGAATAAGTCATGGAAATGAAATTCTTGTCGATAGATTGGTCTTCCTTGCATCACTGATAGCTCTCAAGTCATCAGACATAAACATCATCTTGGGTATGGACTGGATGTCAGCCCATTATGCCAAGATTGATTGCTATACTAGAACTGTTCAACTTACCCATCCATCGGGCAAGACAGTCAATGTTTCGACCCGAGTGTCTAAGCGTCAGCTCTACTCCCTAAATGCCAACTCTCTTCCAGACCTTGAAGATATTTCGGTAGTCCGTGACTTCCCGGATGTCTTTCCATAAGAACTGCCAGGTGTTCCACCTGACAGGGATGTCGAGTTCGTGATAGACCTTGTTCCAGGAACCGTCCCAATCTCTAGAAGACCCTAAAAGATGGCACCCCTAGAACTAGCCGAGCTTAAGAAACAACTCGATGAGTCCTTGAAAAGGGTTTCATCCGTCCTAGTTCTTCTCCATGGGCTTGCCCCGTCCTCTTCGTCAAAAAGAAGGATGGAACGGATCGGATGGTTGTAGATTACCGACCTGTCAACTTGGTCACTATCAAGAACAAGTATCCGCTCCCCAGGATCAACGACCTGTATGATCAGCTCGCTGGATCCTCAATCTTTTCCAAAATGGATTTGAGGTTGGGCTACCATCAAATCAAAATCAAGAACGGGGACATTCCTAAAACGGCCTTTGTTACTCGTTATGGCCAATACGAGTACACCGTCATGTCCTTCGGTTTAACCAATGCTCCAGCCACCTTCTCTCGGTTAATGAACTCGATCTTCATGGAGTATTTGGATAAATTCATCGTGGTATACCTTGATGATATACTCATCTACTCCAAGAATGAGGAAGAACATGTCGAGCATCTAAGGCTAGTATTGATGAAACTTCGAGAGCATCGCCGTTATGCCAAATTCTCCAAGTGTGAATTTTGGTTGCCATAAGTGACCTATCTAGGCCATGTAATCTCTGGTAAGGGTATTGCTGTCAATCCTGAGCGAGTTCAAGCCATCCTTGATTGGACTCCACCTGAAACGGTTAAGCAAGTTCGGAGTTTCCTTGGCTTAGCGAGCTACTGCTGCCGCTTCGTCGAGAATTTCTCCAAGGTTGCTAAACCTCTAACTGAACTCCTCAGGAAAGATAAGAATTTCGAGTGGACCCCACAGTGCGAGTTCAGCTTTCAGGAACTGAAAAGACGCCTGACATCTGCTCCCGTACTTGTGCCACCAGATTTTTCTAAGGACTTTGTTATCTATTGCGACGCCTCGCGACAAGGACTAGGTTGCATACTCATGCAAGATCGTCATGTGATTGCCTACGCTTCTCGACAGTTGCGTCCACATGAGGATAATTATCCCACACATGATCTAGAGCTTGCAGCTGTAGTCCATGCACTCAAAACATGGCAACATTACCTTCTTGGTAATCGTTGCGAGATTTACACTGATCACCAAAGTTTGAAATACATCTTCACCCAACCGGATTTGAATCTCAGGCAAAGACGTTGGGTCGAGTTGATCACAGATTACGACTTAGGAATAACTTACACCCCGGGCAAAGCCAATGTCATGGCTGATGCGCTAAGTCGTAAATCTTATTGTAACAACTTGATGTTACAACAAAGTCAACCACTTCTCCACGAGGAATTCCGTAAGCTTGACCTTCACATTGTTCCTCGAGGATTCCTATCCACCCTGGTGGCGAAGCCTACCCTTACGGATCAAATCATAGCTGCCCAGAAGCGTGATAAGGGTATATCCCGCATCCAAGAGAACATTGCTAGCGGAGTTGCTAAATGTTTTCCATGGATGATCGAGGCATTGTCTCCGTCTAGTTGTTCCCAAGAATCGACATCTACGGCAATTGATCCTTAAGGAAGCTCATGAATCCCCTCTCACCATTCATCCCGGTAGTACTAAAATGTATCAATACCTACGCCAGAGGTTTTGGTGGACTAGGATGACGAGAGAAATCACTCAATACATTGCTAGTTGCGACGTCTGTCATCGTGTTAAAGCAGAAAATCAACGGCCTGCTGGCACCCTTCAACCTTTGGCTATTCCTGAATGGAAATGGGATAAAATCAGTATGGATTTCATTACCTGGTTTTCCAGGACCAAGAGAGGGAATAATGCTATCTTCGTTGTTGTCGATCGTCTTTCCAAAGTAGCCCATTTCCTACCTGTTCGTGAGAGTATAACCGCTAGCAAGCTAGCTGACTTGTACATCTCCCGAATAGTGTCTCTTCATGGTGTTCCATTGGAGATTAACTCAGACCGTGGAAGTCTCTTCACCTCTCGATTTTGGGAAAGTTTCCAAAATGCTATGGGAACTCGTCTCTCTTTTAGCACCGCCTTCCACCCTCAATCAAGTAGTCAAGTAGAACGAGTCAATCAAATCCTGGAAGACATGCTCCGAGCTTCTGTCATCTCTTTCGGTATGGATTGGGAGAAATGCCTTCCATTCGCCGAATTCGCTTATAACAATAGTTATCAAGCTAGCTTGGGCAAAGCTCCTTTCGAAGTTCTCTATGGACGAAAGTGTCGAACGCCTCTTAACTGGTCAGAAACCGGGGAAAGACAACTCTTTGGCCCGGATATGATTCAGGAAGCAGAAGAGCAGGTTCGCATTATTCGTGAGAAGTTGAAAACAGCCCAATCTCGTCAAAAGAGCCAATATGACCGCAAACATAAGCTCATGACTTATGAAGTTGGCGAGAAGGCTTATCTTCGGGTTACTCCTCTGAAGGGAACCCATCGATTCGGTATCAAAGGCAAATTGGCTCCTCGTTACATTGGACCCTTTCGCATTCTTGCCAAACGAGGAGAAGTTGCCTACCAATTGGAACTACCTCCGCATCTCTCCAGAGTTCATGATGTCTTCCACGTTTCTCAACTCAGGCGTTGCTTCTCGGATCCTATCCGTGGAGTGGACCACGAAACGCTTGATCTCCAAGATAATCTCACATATCGGGAATATCCCGTTCGCATCCTTGATCAAGCCGAGCGTACCACTCGACGCCAAGATGTCAAGTTTCTCAAGGTTCAATGGTCACACCATTCCGAGAAAGAAGCTACTTGGGAAAGGGATGATCGTCTTCGACTTGAGTACCCCACCTTCTTCCCAACGGATCCTAAATCGCGGGACGAGATTCTTTTGAGAGGGGGTGAGTTGTCACACCCTAGCTAGTACATGCATCAGAGTGTTGCATCATGTTTACTTTTCCAGAAATTTGAAATGGGGATGACAAAACCCCCAGCACCCCCCTTGAAAACAACTAGGGTTTACTAAAATCTTTTTCAATGAACCTGAAATTCCCTTCTAAAATGTCCATCATTTTTGTCTTGGTCTAGAACCTCTGCCAAAATTGGTTCACATTTTTCTAGGACACATAAGGTCACTGAATTAAATCATTACCTATTTGCATTTGGGCATTTAAATGCTATAAAATATTTCAAATGTCCAAATAATCCTAAACTGAAATGTTCCATGTTGGTTATATTTCAAACAGTGGCCATGAGCAGTTTGGTGATTTTTGAAAATGCCTAAGCATTTTTAGAAATGCCACAAACTTGCAGAAATAAAAGAAAACAGAAAATAAAAGGAAAACAAACTTACCTGGCAAAGCCACCAGCCGGCCCACCTGGCGGCCCAGCACTATGCTGGCCCGTGCCAGCCAGCTGCTTCGTCCCCGCCAGGCAGGCAGGGAGGTGATGCCGGCGTGCGCCAGCTCGCCACGGTGCCAGCTGCGTGCCGCTTCGCCCCTGGACGCGCTGGTCGACCTCCACGTCATCTCCCCGACCGCCTGGACACGTCCATTCTCCCCCAACGCCTCTCTCTCGCCCTCTCCCACCATGGCCGACGCCGCCGCAGCCGCACCGCCGATGTAGACGCGCCCACCATCGCCTCCTCATCGCCCCACCGTGTTCAGCAGCTCCGCCGCCCTCCTCTCCGTCGAGCAGGCTGAGCCCCGACCGCTCGCTTGCCCTGAAGCCACTGCAACGATCACGCCCGACTCCGCCACCGCCGGAGATCCCCTTCGCCGTCACCGCCGCACCAGCTCGTCCCCGACCTCGCCGACTACTCCGACGTGATCGCCGTGAGCTTAGCAACCTCCCCATCCTCTCTGTTCTTGCTCTCGAGCACCGTAGCGACCACATCAAGCTCAACCGCACGCGCCACCGCCGAGCTCGTCGCCGACGTGACTCCGGCCACGCAACGGCCACGCTAGCCTGCCTGTTAGCCTCACCGCACCCGCAGGAGCCCGTAGCACCACCGCACGCCCCTTGCCGTGCCCCCTAGCGACGGGTTTGACCTCGCCCGAACTCCGGCGACCGCCAAGGTCGTCGCCGGCGTCGTTTCCAGCGACCCCGAGCCCAACCGCCACCACCACTCGATGCGGCTCACTCCAAACGTCACGTACATGTGCTCCGCCGTCGTTTTGGTCGCCGGAGCACGAATCCCGCACAGCCCCGCCACGTTTGGCCTCGCCAGCGGCTAAACGCCGGCGAGTTTGACCCCGCTGACCGAGTTGACCCCGGGTGGGCCCAGTTTGTCCCCGTGGGTCTATGATAAGTGGGACCCGCCTGCTAATTAAGTTAGGATTAAGACTAACCAAAAATTAGTTAGTCTGATGACACTGACACGTAGGACCCACTAGTCAGGGTTGACCTGGAACGTCCCCGTTGACCGCTGACGTCACCCTGACGCAATAAATCATTTACTGGATTTATTCTTATACGGGAAATTCCAGAAAATTCTACAAACTTAGAAAATTCATAGAAATTAATCTGTAACTCGAAATGCAAAGATTTATATATGAAATTTGATCAGAAAAATTCAATCTTTCCATCTGTACTGGTTTCATGCATGTCAGAACACTTTAACCTTTCTGTTTAGATGAAACAAGTTAATGCACTAATATCACCTCTTATTTTGGGTTAGCATTCGAATCCTTGACTCAAATGAACTCAAACCAATCTGTTCCAAGTTGCATTAGCCAAAACACACTCATTTTTCCATGTCATTGCATGCATCATATTGTTGCATATTGCCATGTGATGATTGTGTTTCAATGTGTTCTTTGTGGTAGGTTCTGCCTCCAAGGATATTCACGAGAATCCAACTGAAGGGCAGTATCCCACTACCACTCTGTCAGGCAAGCAACCCATTGATCATTTTGATACAAACCTAACTTCTCGCTTCTTCTCTCGTTTACTGCATTAAGACAATGCATTTCAAACTGCTGTGTGTTGCGGTAGTTGAACCCACTTCCTCTACATGACCTGTCATTGCCACAGTAACTAGATGAAACCCACTAGCATGTGTAGGACTTGATTGAGCCATGTTTGTGTTTCCTACCATGCTATGCTTGCTATGCTTACAGTCGTGTCAGGTCTGGCTCATCGGGGTGATGAACTAGAGGGAATGGTTGTGTCGGTAATGAGAGTGAAGTGTTGAATATGATTTGGTAAAGGTATCGATGAGAGGCCATGTAGGAGTACATGGTGGGTGGTTTCATTGAGGCCATCCTTAAGAACTGAGATCTGTATGCGTGATTTAAGATTCAGCTACTACCACACATTGGGCCCTGAAATATGACCCCGCTCGACTTACTGACCCCTCTCGCCCTCTGTCCAGGAGTTGCAAGTAGTTTCTGGTGTTTGTAGTTGCTGGAGGCCGTGTGCAGCGCTAACCTTAGGGGTGGGCTGTGATGCGGTAGGCACGTGGCCCGGTGTACCGAGTCACCCGTTTGGTGTCTCGGGAACCCTGCACACATCGTTTGGGGCCGTTGAGGACACCCCGGCCGGATTTCCTTGCGGATGGAACCCGAATAGGCGATAAACCTGGACTAGAGACTTGTGTGGTTAGTCAGGTCGTGGTCTACACCCACGTCGGCTTTCGCTTGAAGTCTGCCGAGCACATGTCGTGTGCAGACGCTAAGTGGTGGAAACATGTGTGACGAAGTACACCCCTGCAGGGTATAAAACTATTCAAATAGCCGCATCCATGGTAAAGGACTACTTGGTCGCTTATGCAGTTCATAGACAAGTTAATGGTTACTACTAAAAGACTCAAGATAAGTGTGAGTACCGCGGATGGCCCTCTCGTAGGATGACGAGGGAGGATCCACGGTGGAGTATTGTGATGGTGATTAGTGGACTCGTGTGCGAAAACTATTTTACAAGTGGTGTCTCGTAGGATAGCTTAGCCAAGAGTCAAAGCTGGCTTGCTGCAATAACTCCACTACCCTTCTTGAGAATGTGCATGTATAGTAGGATCTGTTGTAAGACTTGCTGAGTACCTTTGTACTCATGTTGCTTTAATACTTGTTGCAGATGAGAACACCGCCCCCTCCGATGGGTTCTATGTAGATCTCGTCGTCGACGAGTGACTTGCCACCCAGGTGGTGATCTGAGCTTGTGAAGGGCCTATGTAGATAGACAGGCTTCGTCAAGCCTTCTTTCTTTCTAGTTGTCTGTACTCAGACAAGTTTGCTTCCGCATGTGCTTGTATGTTTGTATGACTTGAGTGTCGGGTCGTGTGACCCCTATCTGTATGAACATGTTATGTATGGCTCTCCGAAGCCTTTAAATAAAGTACTTTGAGTTGTAGAGTTTTTTTGTGATGCCATGTTGTATTTACACATATCGAGCATATAGTGTGTATGATTGAAATGCTTGGTATGTGTGGGATCCGACAATCTAGTTGTTTATCCTTGGCAGCCTCTCTTATGGGGAAATGTAGTCTAGTGTCTCCACTGAGCCTTGGTAGTCCGCTACAGCCCGGTTTACCGGAGTCCTGCTAGCCCAGCACTACTGCTCCGGAACACTTAGACTGGCCGACATGTGTTTCACTTCGTTCCTGTGTCTGTCCCTTCAGGGAAATGTCACGCGGTGACATCCGGAGTCCTGCCTAGCCTGCTACAGCCCGGGCTCCCGGAGTCCTGTTAGCCCAGTGCTACAGCCCGGATTCACACGCTGCTGACCGACATGGTCGATGTTGATTCATGTATGCCTGTCCCCGTAGGTTAGCGCCGCTTTGGGTTCACGACTAGCCTTGTCGGCCCGGGTTCTCTGTCATATGGATGCTAGAGACACTATCATATACGTGAGCCAAAAGGCGCAAACGGTCCCGGGCCATGGTAAGGCAACACCCGTGGGAATACCGTGCGTGAGGCCGCAAAGTGATATGAGGTGTTACAGGCTAGATCGATGTGACTTAGAATCGGGGTCCTGACAGAAATAATATAGAATTTCTACATAGCATAAAAGGATACTTGAATAAGAATTTTCAATGAAAGACCTCGGTGAAGCTGCTTATATATTGGGCATCAAGATCTATAGAGATAGATCAAGATGCTTGATAGGACTTTCGATGAGTACATACCTTGATAAGATTTTGAAAGAGTTCAAAATGGATCAGTCAAAGAAGGAGTTCCTGCCTGAGTTGTAAGGTATGAAGTTGAGTAACACTACAAAAAAAGACACATCCGTGACATTTTGGGCCGAACGATTTTTTTTCTGTCATGCTTATGACAATTCTATGACAATAATTGTGAAAAAACCCGATATCATCATAGATGTGGTGGGCTCCTACTTCTATGACAAAAAATCATGACAGAAAATGGGATTTTTGTCCTGGGCGGGCCGGAGACGCAGCTGCATGTAATTCTTTGGGCCGTCCATGACAGAGAAAACCGTGGTAGAATCGAGAGCGAGGAAAATATCAGGGGAGTTCCCGGTTATGGTGGGTGGTCGGGGGCCGAGCGATGCATGTTTCTCTCATACGTACGCGCGTGTGTGTGAGGCGTTGCGCTCTAACTGAACCCGAGCGAGGCGTTGGGCTCTAACTGAACCCGAGCGATTGCACTGCAGGCTACACGTTACTGAACCCGAGCGATCAATCGACTTAACCGAACCCGAGTGATTCCTTCGCTGCTGCTGCTAACTGAAGCCGATCGATGCTACCTCTGGATGAACAGTGAGCATTGTTTGGGGGTTTGGATGAACAGTTCTCGGTGGGGGGTTGGATGAACATGACCCCTTGGTAGTAGAGGCCGTTGCCGCTGGATGAACATGACCCCGATCGATCGAGCCGGTGGATGAACATGACCCCGTGGAGGGCTAGATGAACAGGACCCCGTGGAGGGCTGGATGAACAGTAGCCAGTGGAGGGCTGGTTGAACAGTAGCCGGTGGAGGGCTGGATGAACAGTAGCCCGTGGAGGGGTGGTTGAACAGGACCACGTGGAGAGGGCTGGTTGAACAGTAGCCGGTGGAGGCTGGATGAACAGGAGCCCGTGGATGAACAGTCGCAGGTGGAGGCTGGAGGACGTCGATGGTGGATGAACAGGAGCCCGTGGAGGCTAGAGGAGGTCGACGGTGGAGATGAACAATATCCCGTGGAGTCCCGTTTTGCGGTAGGCCACACCCCTACCGATAACAGGACCCCCGTTTCGACCGTAGAGCTCCAACACAAGTCTGTTTCCCCTGTTTTGCGGTACGCCACACCCCTCCAGATCAACAGGACCCCGTTTCGACCGTAGGAGGTCCGTTTCCTCCGTTTTGCGGTATGCCAGACCCCTCCCGATGAACAGGATCCCGTTTCCACAGTGGCCGGTCGAACACAAGGTCGTTTGCTCCGTTCTGTGGTACGCCTGGCCTCGTTTCCATCGGCTGCTCCGTCCAAGCCGGTTGGCTCCCGATGAGCAGCACGCGTTCCATTGCCTCCTGATGAACACGACACATTCCGTTGCCTCCCCATGAACACGACGACGACGTAGTTTCTCCATTCCGACCCAGCCACAGCCATGTACACGAGCCCTGGCCATACGTATGCTCGAGGAGGCGTTCGAGACCCCTCCTGTATGTATGTACGTGGTCGTATTTACTTTCTTGCACCCTGGCCGTTGTACGTACGTGTACATGCTACGTGCGCACCTCTACTACGACACGTGCACGCCTCTACTACGACACGTGCCCTTCCTTACACGGCCACGGTTCATCGTTGCAGCCTGCAGACAGACCGATCGACCAGTATGTACGTACACGTTCGCGACCAGAATGACAACGCTACGTACGCTTCGAACGGGTGGGTCCGAACTGTCAGGCATTTCCTTGCGTGCGAAGATGTAGCTGGTGGGTCCCAGCAGTCAGGGGGGCGAATCATTTTTTTGCCCGTAATATGGACGCACTTCCTTGCGTGCGAAGATGTAGCTGGTTGGTCCCAGCAGTCAGGGGGAAATGTTTTTTTCGTGCAATACGGTGGCCCGTCCAGTGGGTCCCTGCTGTCAGGTTGAGGAATCATTATTTTCCGCATAATATGCTGCGGCCGTTGACCCAGCTGTCAGCCTCTCCACGTACAGTACTCTTCCGATCGAAGTCGTTCATTGACCACGTTGACCACTCCGCGCCAAGAGTTATAGGGCGGTGGACGACGACGAGGCCTAGGAAGGGGACGACGCGGAGCCGGGGAAGACGCGGCAGTGGATGCCCACGCGGAGGGGAGTACGTGGGTTGACTGCTTCGGCTTCGGTGTGAGGCTGCCATCGCCGGAGAATAACATGAGGTGTGGGTGAGTATATAGGGATGGCATGGCCAGCGGTGGCAGCACTGTCGGACACGGGAGGCAGGAGCCGGCGGCACGGCCGACGCTTGTTTGGGCGGCTGGAGCAAGAAGACCAGAGGTTGAAGAAGCACTACGACCGTTGGATGGACATTGTACAATCATGGAGCAAGAATCGTTCATATTGACTAAGTTGACAAAGCCCTCCATCCCTGTCATCTTAGTAGGACCACAAGTTAGCCTCCCACAATGGTGGGTCCTAGCTAGCAGGGGGAGTATTCATTTTTTTGTGCGTAATAAGGAGGCACTTCCTTGTGTGCGAAGATATAGCTGGTGGGTCCGAGCTGACAGCGGGGGGAACATTTTTTTTCAAGAAATACCGAGGCCCTTCTGGTGGGTCCCAGCTGTCAGGTGGAGGAATCATTATTTTGCGCGTAATAAGGAGGCATTTCGTTTTGTGGACCCCTACTGTCAGCCTCTTCCAATGGCTGTTGTTTGTTGACCATGTTAACCTCGCCGCGCCGAGAGCACAAACGCGGTGGATGAGGGCGAGGCCCAGGAAGGGAACAACCTAGAGCCGGTGAAGCCATCGCAGCGGATGCCCACGCTGAGGGGTGTACGAGCGCTGACTGGTCGGCTGCAGGGTGAGGATGACGTCGGCGGAAAATAACAGGATGTGCGGGTGGGTAGAGGGATGGCCTGGCGGCAGCACAGCCAGCCATGGGAGGAGGCAGCAGGCAGTCCCGCCGGCGCTGGTTTGGGTGGCTGGAGCAGGAAGATCAGAGATTGAAGAAGCACGGCGGCCGTTGGATGGACATCCAACAGTCACTGCTCTTTGTTGAATAAGTTGACAAAACCTTGCATACGCGTCAAAAAAAAATTTAGGACAGCGTCATCGTCAACCTAGTAGGCCCAGAAGTCAGCCTCCAAATCTGTGGAAAACAACATACAACCCATTAGCCATTATTTTCAATAATTTACAGCCCATTTGCTAATTCTTAAGGATATTTGAAGCCCCTATTCTTTTTATTAGCGTTACAGACCATATATTCTGGGCACTTCTAAAAAATTGAACGAAATTTTTCATATTTCGGTGGGGTCCGAACTCTTTTAATCACGAAATTTTGAGTCGCGTTAAATTTAAAAAAAATATGTCAAAATAAAATTAAAAAAACAATTCTCCACAAAAAAAGAATGAAATTAAAAATATTAACTAGCAAGATGCCCGTGCGTTGCACGGAACATGAAGATGCATTTGTATGAGTAGTTTATCTTGTGGGAGAAAAGACGATCTTTTAATGTAATTGCCAGTTGGCTTTGGTTTTTATAAGAGTAGAGAGTAGAGAAATCCAGAAAAAATGATATTTTAATGTAATTGCCGGTTGGCTTTGGTTTAAAAATTTACAGCCCATTTCTTACAACTTAGAGCCCATTTCCGGGGAAGCACATTTCTTACTACTTTACATCCCTCCCTTCGTCTTGAAAGATTTGCTGCCCAGCAGGGCTGGGAAAAGCAAGCAGGCCTCGGTTTTGGTGTTCTCCAAAAAAATAACTGGGCTAGCCATTTTCAGAAACAAAAAAGATATCAACTGGGCTCATCATGTGCTTAAATAAAAGTGTAAGCATCGGCTAGACGGGCCACAGCCCCCGCACAGCGCGTAGTTGAGCTCCGTCTCTGAAACTAAAAAAACAAATGGGCGAGCTGCTGGGTCCCTGGTGTTATCCGCTTGTTGTGTAATTTTAACAAATCCGCCGCCGCGCCGGCCTATGCATCGCCGGTGTGAGATGAGACGTCGATGACTTGTCCTGGCGACATGCCGTCGTTGGTGGACTCCACGTCCCCCTTGCTAAAGTCGACCGCGTCCTCATCCTCGTCCTCGTCCTCGGCGACGCCCTCAAGGTTGTAGTACTCGTAGTAGTGGTTGCGCCAGGGCTCGCGTTCGTACTCCACCGCCGATTCCTCGACGGGCAGACTCTTCTCTACCTCGACCTCGGCCACGCGCAACTCCTCCTCCCGGCGCTCCTCGATCTCCGTCGCCTCCTGCATCTCTAGCTCCCGCTTGGCGACCTCATGAGGAAGCAGGTGCTCACCGCCACCTTTTCAGACGTGGGTTGCATGCTGGAGTCCGAGGTGGCCTGGAATATCTTGGTGTGTGCATCCTCGATCTTGGCATGGATGGCCTCGACCCGGGCCAGGGCAACATCGGCGGCACGGATGACACCTCGAGCACTCTCGGCGTTTGCAGCCGCCGTCGCAGCAGCTGCTGCAACCGTCTCGGCTGCCGCAGACGCCCTCTCGGCGGAAGCGGCCGCGCTCAATGCGGATGCGGCGGCACTCTCGGCATAGGCGGCGGCGCTCGGGGGAGGGGGGGATGCTGCCACTGTACGGGCCTTCACGAAGCGTTTCCACGGCGTCATCTTTCCAAGAAGGAGGTGCAGGAATGGGGATTGGTATTCGTGGATTCGGGGGTTGCCGGCACTGGAGCAGACGAGCCGACGAAGCTAAAGGAGGCCGACTTAAATAGATCCAGATATTTTCATCGCAAACGGTTCCTAGAAATCAACTGTGTGTGATGTTGTACATATTTTTTATTAGTTGTGAAAGACGAATTTGGAGTGAAGTGGCAACGGATGGTGTTTTAAATGAACGAGAAATTTTGTAGTACTAATACAACTGTCATGTCAAATTTTGGAAAATTTCAGGGGTCATTTGACCTTTTAAGACATTTAAGTGATTTTCTAGCAGTGAGGAATTAGGAGGAAGTATTTTTTTGGCTTGTAATAACGAGGCACCTGCTTGCGTAATGCAATGACCCTGGCGGGTCCCTACTGTCAGCCTCTCCATGTACAGTCATCTCCTGATTCCTCTTGGTTGTTGACCATGTTGACAACGCCAGACGAAGGCGGGCACAGGGAGCGAACCAAGGCGGAGAACGACGGCGAGGCCTCAGATGGGAAGGAACAATAGCCGTGGAAGATGCAGCAGTGTAGTGGCAGGTGGAGGGGAGTACGAGGGCAACAACATGCAACTCAAGCTTACAAATGGTACAAAAAGCCCAAGGATTAATTGTTCTTCAAATTTTTAGACAAAACCCAGATTGAACATGGCAGTAACATCCAACCCAAGCACTCTTTTTTGCAGTCACAAACAAATGGATCGGTTTATCCATAAAATCAACATCCTGTGCATAAAAATTTATTGCACGATGACTACAACTTGTTGTAAATAGAAGCCGAGCACATTTAGAAGCCCATTTGTCCACCTGAAACTTCTTTTTTGCTCTTCAACGTGTCCGTCCGTGAGAAATCTCTTGCGGTAAAACTTAAGCCTCAGGGACAATAGTAACCTCGCATTCAACAGGAAGAATGTGACAAAGCTTCTGTTTGCCTGGTTGGATGCATATCCTTCCATCGTTATTGTCCTCAAACGAATGTCATGAGAACTGAGAAAATCCTGGTGCTTATTACGCCACCGGTTGGTTATACGTTTTTTTCCATGTGCTTGCAATACCTAAGTAGACATGAAGATTTCAAAATAGTTAAGGTCTAAAAAAAGAGTATGTTCAAAGAACAACATCTGAATAGTTAATTCTATTACAATATATACAGTCTTTAAATGTGAATGAAATCATCACCTCCATATATAAATTCTCCAGAGACCGAAAGCATCACAGCAAGCCAATAATTATGTTAAGATCATAACTATACATTCCGATATATAAGATCTTGACAGAATCCAGCAGCATTGATAGGCTATCCATGGACAAACTCTTCATTGAGCATATAACATAATATTAGTACCCAAAGTGTACTCCAAGATGATTTAAAACTTATGTGCACAAATGAAAAATGCAGCTTATGATTACAAATGTGTAGATGATGATATACGGTACCCGAAAAAGTGAGGAGCCAAACACCAACTTCTTGTGATCATTGAACGGATCATGAATTACACCCAAGAGTCTCCAGTTTGGGCGCAGAGACGACAGTTATTTGCGAAGGTTTATAAAAATTATCAAGGAGCAACCTTTCAAGTGAAGGGGCATCTTCGATGATGAGCTGCTGTCCTTCAAAACAAATTCCAATGCTTTTAAGGTGAGGTGAGTTTATTTGGGGACAATTGATAGGGATTTCTATTCCTAAAACACTCAGCAAGCGCTCCAGGGTAGGGAAACTGGAGTGGATGATGTTGTGAAGTGAGGCCTCCGACAGATAAACCACCACAAGCGAAAGTTTTTTAGCAGTGGGAGTCGAAGCATTTGTACCAGATCGTCTGGTAGATGGCACCGGGCGAAGGTGGCAGTGTGGAGAGAGGAGGAAAACTGCGAGATGGACAATGGTGGTGTGGGCACGAATTCTTGGTATGTTCGTGGTATGAAACTTTCGTGGTAATGGTAGACTCAAACTGCTGGAGTTTTCCGAATTCAGGGGATGTCAGCCAAGCGTCCACCATGTCGGGTATGGACAGCAGGTAGCGTGTCGGGATGCAGAGGCGTTGAACGGGGCCATGCTGGTGAGAGGAGACGATGGCTCTGAGGAGATCAAATTCAGGAAGGACAGATATCCGACGATAGTCGAGATCAGGGGCGCGGTGCGCCATAGAGGGCGCCAGCGAGTTGGGAGGACTTGTGTGCGGCAGCAATCCTTGGTGGGGAGAAGCGAGATGATCTCCTCAAGGATGACATCTGAGAGATCGCTGATGCGGTCCACCGGAGATTCTACCGGTTCCTCAGATCCGGGTGGGGGGGGGGGGTTGGCCGCTTCTCCCCGCGATGCCGGGTGCGGGATCTACAACCGGCGTCACCGCTGGCGGGAGCCTCATCTTCTTGGCGCTGGGGCCAGCCGACTCCATTTTCCTTATGGGCGTCGCGCCGAGCTCACGGGTTTGAGAAGAGTAGCCAGAGACGAGCCTAGTGGCAGTGCGAGTGGGGAAGAAGGATGGCTGGGGTTTTCTGTAGGAGTGGAAGAAGAGGAGCAGGCGTTTTCTATACGAGTGAGTAAGAAGGTGAGCGGGGTTTTTTTGGAAGAGTGAGGAAGATGGGGGGATTGGGGCGAGACGGAAGCGTAAGGGGAAGCGAGGAGGAAGGAGGGTTTTCCTGGGATCGCCCCCTCTTCAAGAAATATATGCTTCTCCTTGCAAAAAACAAAAACAAATGGGCTTTAAGATGGATAGGCTTTTGTATCGGCCCAGTCGGCTGCCCGTGTTTCGTACTAGAGGGCCTTCTGCTAGAGGCAGCCCAAGACACTCTCCAGCTTATTGCCCATTCGAAAGAAAAAAAGAGACGCCTCCAGCTTATGGCTACTCATTGGTAACCTTTTTCAACTTGGCATCCACCAAATTAGAGGATGCGGTACTGGATGCAGACACTCACACTGGTCGCGTAGCACGGCAAAGTGAGGTGTCAAATAACAGGCCTACAATATACTTACTAGATTGTAAAGCTTCACAGGCTAGTCAACATTTACATTAAACTAAGCTTCAGAAGATACGGTATGCATACTAACATTCAGAAGAACAAAAGTTCAGCATGTTTATGCATCTCAATGATTCACCATACTATAACCAATACAAAGCTGTGAGAAGGTGTGGAAATAAAGAAAATCGGTCGATGCTTCTCTGAGCAAAGGGCCTCCCTGCGCACGCATTAATTTCCTGGGCATGCTTGTTTCTTCTCAATGTTGCGAGCACTTTGAGCATGTTGGGAACTCCACAGCTAGCTAGTTGCCTCATCTTGCAATTGATGCTGACACATTTGCAGCAAACACATGAGGCAATAGAGATGACTCAACATGAGTCCATATTGTGCAGTTCCCCTGAAATCATCTTCATTGTCCTGAATCTGAAAAGATAGGAAAACAATAGCTATACTTAAACGGTGTTGCAAAACAGTAGCACATATCAATAGCTCGGCATGAAAAACATGATCATCTGGACGAAGGGGATACTGACCTGCCTGAGGAAGATTATATATAATTTCATAAGTCCTTGGTTGATTTCCACCTTCGGCTGCACTGCTTGTTTGCTACTCCACACATGACAGGATCGTTCCGCACTGCAATCAGCAAGTCAACGTACGAATAAGCTTATTTCATCTTGCGGTGGTGATTGTACCTAGTTATGAATGTAGGAATACCTGGAGCACCATGAGGTTAGCTGACAGCAGGTAGATGCAGCCATAAGTTTTGTGCGGTGCTACCAAAATTGAGGTTTGTATCCCTTCCCGTTATGAGAATTCTTGTTGAAGTTGGTAGAATATGACGGCTTGTTCTTTGCATCAAACTTGCCTTTCCCCTGAGATTTGTTCTTGTTGTTTTGTGGCTGGTTGGGCTGGAAGTTCTTCTCATGTACCATGTGGGCACTAGAAGCTCCCTCAGTGACCCAAGTAGGTGTGTCTTTTGCTCTCGCCTTCTCTTCAAAATGAAGAGTGCTAATGAGATCCAAAATGGAAAACTCATGTCTCTTGTTTTTCAGAGAAGTAGCAAAATTGTTCTACGAAGGTGGAAGCTTGGCAATGATGGTCCCAGCAACAAATTTGTCCGGCAACACACACTTGAAGTACTCAAGTTCCTTAGCGAGTGACTGTATCTCATGAGTCTGCTCAACAACAGAGCGCTCGTCAGTCATCTTGTAGTCACAGAATTGCTCCATGATGTGCAACTCGTTGCCAGTGCCCAAGGCCCCAATCCTGGCCTTGAGCACAGCCCACATGTCTTTGTCGCTGTCAAACGACATATATGAATCCACAATGGAATCGTCAAGAACACTTAGTAGGGCGGCTTTGAAGAGGGTATCCATGTTCTCAAAAGCTTCCTACTGTGTAGGATTAAGATCGCCCTCAGGCTTACCCTTAGTGGCGTCATAGCAGTACATGATCTGAAACCAATATACTGCTCTTGTGCGCCACCTTTTATATTGCACCCCCTTAAAAGTAGGCGGCTTCAAAAGCGCAGCAAAACCACTAGGAGTAAATTGCCTATAATCAGGTTTTTGGATTGGATTGTTGAATATATGAGAAATTTACTATGAGATGTAATCTAAATCAACAGTAAATAGATCATGACGACAATTGCAAAGATCAAAGTAATGATGCGGACTAAACCAGGAGGACAGAATCACATACTGTACAGCAGGAGCAGAACCGATGTGGTTGATGTAGTCACTCATGTCGTTGATGAAGAGGTTACCGAGGTCGGGGAAGAAGGTTGTCGTTGAGGAAGTCGCCGCTGGCAGCAGCCACAGGAGTGTGCTCCCCAAAAACCTGATCACCCCTCTCTCATACAGGATCATGAAAGGCGGGGTTTGGAGGACTGTTGTCCCTTCTCATGGTGCACGCCGGAAGGAGGGATGGAGAAGAATTGCGTGGCGGCGCTAAGATCTAGAATGGTGCGAAACCATATGATACAGCGGCGGCTAGGGATAGAGCCTGTCAGGTCGGTCGTGCGAGCTAGTAAGACCAAGTATAATAGTAGGCCTTTGGCCCAAACCCCACGTCCAAGTCAATAATAGCCCCACTATCCAAAAGAATCAGAAACGGCTGAGTAATTAAGGCGTCCGTTAATTATTAATTAATGACTTAATAAATTTTCCGACTCACACCACACTTAGAGCATGGTTAATAGTATAGCCAACATCCGGCTATATGAAATTGACACATCATCTAGAACCAACCTAATATGTAGCCTTCTTACAATAGTTAGTCCCTTTAGTATAATACAATATCATTAATAATGGCCCCACCTTTTGTCTCACAAAGTATGTAGTCTGAAATGGCGGGCGTGCAGCGGGCGGTGCCCTCGGTCGGCGCGCCGCTTCAACGGCGGAAGCAGTGAGAGGTCGCGTCGCCCTAACTTGCCATCAATGTGGAGCGGCGGGCTCAGCTGGCGCCGGGTGGTAAGGTTTCGATTTTTGATTCAGTTGTTGTGCTGCTACCGTCCAATATTCGCGTGTGGTTATTTCTAGAATAAAAAAAGGAGGTACTCCTACTTATGTTACTCCCACTATGACTAGCCTTGCGCTTGGCTCTTCGCCTCTTCCAGAAGTCGAACAATAATGGTGGTACTACATTAGTACTTATGGCAATCTGACACCAAATGAACTGCTACACGTCCACCGCTTGTAAGCAAAAGTTTCTCCTCGTGCTGCGAGCCACCGCGCACGCGTTGGCGAGGGAGAAGGCGTAGTAAGCAAGCTTCTCATCATTCTGCGAGTTGACGGGACACATCAAAGTCATTTAGTACGTACTTTCTCCAAAAAAGGGCTGACCATGTCATGGCTCCAATCCCGTGCTCCGTCGTTGAGTAAATGCACTATTCACGTCCCATCGAGGAGAAATAATATTGCGTAGTAGGAGTAGGTGCCATCAAAGTGCACAACTCACTTACGCACTGTTTATCTGATTATCTCCATTTTCTTGCATGACACGTGCACCTTGATTCTAGATGTCTCGCGTGTTGGCAAAAGGATGAACAAAGCTCATGTAAAAAAAGAGTGGAAGAACATAGATTCCCGACGACCGAGAAGGAGCAAGGAACCTCGCGGTGGAGCATCTGCAAGGAACCTTGCACGTTTTCCCCTGTTTTTTGCCGCCTGCCCACCTATAAACAAATAAAAGAACATGAACTCTTCGCTGAACACTAGAGACGATACATCAGGATGCTAAGTTGAAGATATTTTATTAGTTTATACTCCCTCTATCTCGGTTTATAGGGCGTGCACGTAGTTCTAGGTCATTGATTTGACTAACTAAATATGAGTTATATGTCACCAAAAGTATATCATTAGATTCTTAAGTGGATGTAGTTTCTAAACATATATTTTTCATCCAATATGATACATATTTAGCTAGTTAAATTGTCAACCTAGAACGACATGCGTGTCTTATAAACCGAGACGGATGAAGTATTGATAACCATGCAAGAAGCCACGCATGTACAGGATGCACGCAACCACACATGTACACATGCCGACGCACTAACTCATGCCGATCCAACTCATGCACAAACGCGCACAGCATGGAGCACACAACGCACATACACAACACATACATGCACACACACTCGGCCGCAGAATGCACGTGAATAACACATGCATGCGCACACACACACAGCTGCATGGAGGCGTGCGCCATCTGCGGTGACGTCCGGTTCGTCGTGCTATGGTGAAGCTCGCACACAACGGCGCCTATGCATATCTTGCAACACCTCTTTGCCGGCGTTGCTCAACGACTAGTCGTAGACGAAGACGACCGCAACCTCGGCCTTAGAGCTAGCACCGTGATGTCTACTACACAACCTTCTTCTTGTAGACGTTGTTGGGCCTCCAAGTGCAGAGGTTTGTAGGACAGTGGCAAATTTCCCTCAAGTGGATGACCTAAGGTTTATCAATCCGTGGGAGGCGTAGGATAAAGATGGCCTCTCTCAAACAACCCTGCAACCAAATAACAAAGAGTCTCTTGTGTCCCCAACACACCCAATACAATGGTAAATTGTATAGGTGCACTAGTTCGGTGAAGAGATGGTGATACAAGTGCAATATGGATGGTAGATATAGGTTTTTGTAATCTGAAAATATAAAAACAGCAACGTAACTAATGATAAAAGTGAGCGTAAATGGTATTGCAATGCTAGGAAACAAGGCCTATGGTTCATACTTTCACTAGTGCAAATTCCCTCAACAATAATAACACAATTGGATCATATAACTATCCCTCAACATGCAACAAAGAGTCACTCCAAAGTCACTAATAGCGGAGAACAAACGAAGAAATTATTGTAGGGTACGAAACCACCTCAAAGTTATCCTTTCTGATCGATCTATTCAAGAGTCCGTAGTAAAATAACATGAAGTTATTCCTTCCATTCGATCTATCCTAGAGTTCGTACTAGAATAACACCTTAAGACACACATCAACCAAAACCCTAATGTCACCTTGATACTCCATTGTCACCACAAGTATCTGTAGGTATGATTATACGATATGCATCACACAATCTCAGATTCATCTATTCAAACCAACACAAAGTACTTCAAAGAGTGCCCCAAAGTTTCAACCGGAGAGTCAAGACGAAAACGTGTGCCAACCCCTATGCATAAGTTCACAAGGTCACTGAACCCGCAAGTTGATCACCAAAACATACATCAAGAATATCACGTGAATATCCCATTGTCACCACAGATAAGCATATGCAAGACATACATCAAGTGTTCTCAAATCCTTAAAGACTCAATCCGATAAGATAACTTCAAAGGGAAAACTCAATCCATTACAAGAGAGTAGAGGGGGAGAAACATCATAAGATCCAACTATAATAGCAAAGCTCGTGATACATCAAGATCGTGCCGAATCAAGAACACGAGAGAGAGAGATCAAACACATAGCTACTGGTACATACCCTCAGCCCCGAGGGTGAACTACTCCCTCCTTGTCATGGAGAGTGCCGGGATGATGAAGATGCCCACCGGTGATGATTCCCCCCTCCGGCAGGGTGCCGGAATAGGGTCACGATTGGTTTTTGGTGGCTACAGAGGCTTGCGGCGGCAAAACTCCCGATCTAGGTTATGTTCTGGAAGTTTGGGTATATATATAAGAGGTATTGGCGTCGGGGACAAGTCAGGGGGGTCTCCGAGGCGGCCACGAGCTGGGGGCGCGCACAGGGGGGTAGGGCGCGCCCCCACCCTCGTGGGTGCCTCGGGACTCTTCTGCCCATCTCCGATACTCTGTGGGCTTCTTCTGGTCCAAAAATAATCTCCATGAAATTTCAGGTCAATTGGACTCCGTTTGGTTTTCCTTTTCTGCGATACTCAAAAACAAGGAAAAAACAGAAACTGGCACTGGGCTATAGGTTAATAGGTTAGTCCCAAAAATCATATAAAATAGCATATAAATGCATATAAAACATCCTAGATGGATAATATAATAGCATGGAACAATAAAAAGTTATAGATACGTTGGAGACGTATCAAGCATCCCCAAGCTTAATTCCTGCTCGTCCTCGTGTAGGTAAATGATAAAAACAGATTTTTTGATGTGGAATGCTACCTAACATATTTATCAATGTAAATTTCTTTATTGTGACATGAGTGTTCAGATCCGAAAGATTCAAGACAAAATTTTAATGTTGACATAAAAATAATAATACTTCAAGCATACTAACCAAGCAATTATGTCTTCTCAAAAAAACATAGCCAAAGAAAGCTCATTCCTACAAAATCATATAGTTTGGCCATGCTTCATTTTCGTCACACAAAATGCTCCCATCAAGCACAACCCCGATGACAAGCCAAGCAATTGTTTCATACTTTAGCATTCTCAAACTTTTTCAACTTTCACGCAATATATGAGCGCGAGCCCTGGACATAGCACTATAGGTGGAATAGAATATTATGATGGAGGTTGTGTGGACAAGACAAAAAGGAGAAAGTCTCACATTGACGCGGCTAATCAACGGGCTATGGAGATGCCCATCAATTGATGTCAATGCGAGGAGTAGGGATTGCCATGCAACGGATGCACTAGAGCTATAAGTGTATGAAAGCTCAACAAAAGAAACTAAGTGGGTGTGCATCCAACTTGCTTGCTCGCGAAGAATTAGGGCATTTTGAGCAAGCCCATCGTTGGAATATACAAGCCAAGTTCTATAATGAAAAATTCCCACTAGTATATGGAAGTGACAATATAAGAGACTCTCTATGATGAAGATCATGGTGCTACTTTGAAGCACAAGTGTGGAAAAAGGATAGTAACAATGTCCCTTCTGTCTTTATTTTTTCTCTTTTTTATTTGTTTGGCCTTTCTTTTTTTTATATTTGGCCTTTTTATTTTTTTTATTTTTCTGGGACAATGCTCTAATAATGATGATCATCACACTTCTATTTATTTACAACTCAAGGATTACAACTCGATACTAGAACACTCTATATGAATGCCTCCGGCAGTGTACCGGGATGGGCAAAGAATCAAGATTGACATGTATGAAAAATTATGAATGGTGGCCTTGCCACAAATACGATGTCAACTACATGATCATGCAAGGCAATAAGACAATGATGTAGCGTGTCATAATAAACGGAACGGTGGAAAGTTGCATGGCAATATATCTTGGAATGGCTACGGAAATGCCATAATAGGTAGGTATGGTGGCTGTTTTGAGGAAGATATAAGGAGGTTTATGTGTGATAGAGCGTATCATATCACAGGTTTGGATTGTAACGCCCACGATGCGGCTATATCTCCCACGTGTCGAGGCACGACTTAGAGGCATAACCGCATAGTGGTTTTGTCGCAAGAAGGGTCATCTTCACACAATCCCATGTATGAACAAGAATGGGATAAAGAGTTGGCTTACAATCGCCACTTCACACAATACATAAATATCATCATACATCATCCAAAATACAATCATAAAGACCGACTACGGTCAAAATCCAGATGAAAATAAGACAACCCCAAATGCTAGATCCCCGATCGTCCCAACTGGGCTCCACTACTAATCATCAGGAAAAGACACATAGTAACGACCACGTTCCTCGTCGAACTCCCACTTGAGATCGACGCCATCGTCTGCACTGGCATCGTCGGCACCTGCAACTGTTTTGGTACAATCTGTGAGTCACGGGGACTCAGCAATCTCACACCCGCGAGATCAAGACTATTTAAGCTTGTAGGAAAGGATGGTGCAAAGAGGTGGAGCTGCAGCGGCAAAAGCATATATGGTGGCTAACTTGCGCAAATGAGAGCGAGAAGAGAAGCAAAGGAACGGACGTCATCTAGCAATGACCAAGAAGAGGTCCTGAACACCTACTTACGTCATACATAACACTGACCGTGTTCACTTCCCGGACTCCGCCGAGAAGAGACCATCACGGTAACACACGCACTTGGTGTATTTTAATTGGGTCAAGTGACAAGTTATCTACAACCGGACATTAACAAATTCCCATCTGCCTCATAACCGCGGGCACGGCTTTCGAAAGATAATACCCTGCAGGGGTGTCCCAACTTAGCCCATCATAAGCTCTCACGGTCAACGAAGGATAAACCTTCTCCCGGAAAGACCCGATCAGTCTCGGAATCCCGGTTTACAAGACATCTCGACAATGGTAAAACAAGACCAGCAAAGCCGCCCGAATGTGCCGACAAATCCCGATAGGAGCTGCACATATCTCGTTCTCAGGGCACACCGGATGAACACTACGTACAGCTAAAACCAATCCTCGAGTTTCCCCAAGGTGGCGCTGCAAGTGGCTCTAGTTTGGACCAGCACTCAGAGGAACACTGGCCCGGGGGTTTAAAATAAAGATGACCCTCGGGCTCTAGAAAACCCGGGGGAAAAAAGGTATAGGTCGCAAATGGTAAAACCAAGGTTGGGCCTTGCTGGAGGAGTTTTATTCAAGGCGAACTGTCAAGGGGGTCCCATAAATCACCCGACCGCGTAAGGAACGCAAACTCAAGGAACATAATCCCGGTATAACAGTAACTAGGGCGGCAAGAGTGGAACAAAACACCAGGCATAAGGCCGAGCCTTCCACCCTTTACCAAAATATATAGATGCATTAATTAAATAAGAGATATTGTGATATCCCAACATATCCATGTTCCGACATGGAACAAACTTCAACTTCACCTGCAACTAGCAACGCTATAAGAGGGGCTGAGCAAAAGCGGTAACATAGCCAAACAACGGTTTTCTAGGAGAGGATGGTTAGAGCTGACATGGCTAAAATGGGAGACATGATATAGCAAGTGCTAGGTAGCGGAGCATGGCAATAGAGCGAACAACTAGCATAGCAAAGATAGAAGTGATTTCGAGGGGTGGTCATCTTGCCTGCAAGATTCTCAGAGTTGTCGAAAGCTTGATCCTCGTAAGCGTACTCGACAGGTTCCTCGTTCACGAACTTGTCTCCCGGCTCTACCCAAGACAAGAACACAAACAAACGGAACCACAATCAACAACGAGAAATGCGCAAACAACATGATGCAAAACATGTATGATATGCAAGATATGATATGCGATGCATATGCGTGCTCCGGAAGGAAAATGATGAACATGGCAGTAACTTGGCAAACCAAGCATGCCACTGGAAAGATGAGATGATTTCGGTCGAAATCGATATAAAGATCACCGGAATCGGATGCACGGTTTGCAAATGGCAAGCAAAACAAGGATGACACTAATCTGCGATAAACAGCAAGATAGCACTTAAAATGCAACAACCAACAATGCTACAGCACCCCACCATAGCAACAAAGTATATGGCAGTAATCTACAGTAGATGCTTGACAAAAGATGAACACTGAGCTACGGCTATATCACAACATATCAAGCTCAAACAAGCATGACAACAGTGCAAAAGATTACAGGTTCACAGACTTAGTGAAAAACTGGACATGGCAGTAAACAGCATCAGGTAGCAATATTCAGAGCACGAAATCAACGTGCTACAGGAACTTAACATAGAAAAACAAGGCATGGTAGTGTTCTACTAAAAGCACATGACAAAAGTCTCTTACTGACCATAAGCCCAAAAGGACCAGAAGATATGATGGCAAGCATGTAAACATAGCAAGTTTCGTTATCAGGTTTCAGACTTAGCAGAAAACAGAGCATGGCAGAAATATTAATATGTAGGCCTCTTTGTGAGCTTGATTCACTCACTACAGAGCAATGCATGACAAACCAAGCATACCTACAGAAAGATGGCATGTTTATGAAGCTATCCATGGCAAGAACAATTGCATAGCATTTATGGATCAACTACAATAAGCTTGGCAAAAATGCATCTCATGTTAAGAATCTTCCAGAAATATTTTATAGCAAAAATAGAGCAAGATTGAGTCATGCTATGGCACTCCATAATTTTCAGAAAGGGCAGGAATGGATCAATTACAACTATAGCTACAAAACATCCTTACTGAACATCTCCAAAATATGTATGGATCTCTCTGTAGCATCAAGTTTACATGGCAACAAAATTACAGCAGACAAGGACTTAGAGAAATCACTAAGTCTCTGAAATCAGAAATATTACGGGACCTACTTTGCATGCTTTGTGCTAGTCACCATAGAGATCACAAAAATACATGGACTATACCAATGGAAAGATGGCATGGCATACTTCAAAACACATGTAGAGCTCATGCTTAAAAGATGCACAGAATAAATGATACAAAAATGACAAATCTCCAAGTTCTGATAAGAACCAGAGAATAACAGCAACTAGCCCTCTTCCAACGAAGATTTGGGCATCAAGATGACCTCTAATGAACATGGTGCAATTTAACAAAATGAAGAGCATCGTGAGACGAACAATTTGACATTTTACACGCGCGAATCGGAGCTACATGCACAGAGTTACCTCATCGGAAACAGAGGCACATGCTGATGAAAATTCGACACTTAGAAAATATTAGATGGGGTTCGAGAGAAAGTCAACGGGAGGCTACCGAACGGATCCAGATCGGGGCTCCCGGTGGCGCTCGGGACTCCGGCCGACGACGGCGAGGCAGGGCCGGC